>NC_065555.1:25217273-25519085 GCF_022605725.1 Anthonomus grandis grandis
GCACAGGAGATTACCATGAAGACATGAACTCAGACGTTTTCGAGGACTATTTTGGTGAAATGATAAAATTTCTTCCGGCTAATTCGGTGGTGGTTATGGATAACGCAAGCTATCATTCACGGCGAATAGAGAAGACGCCAACTTCAAGTTGGAGAAAGCAAGAAATTATCGATTGGCTGACTGCAAAAGGTATTGCGTTTGAAGCAAATTTGATAAAAAAAGAACTACTGGCAATAGCAAACTTACACAAAACTCGTTTCATGAAATACGCCATGGAAGATATAGCCGAAAAATATAATATAACTGTACTGCCCTTACCGCCATATCATTGCGAACTAAATCCTATAGAACTGATATGGGCGCAGGTAAAAGGATTTGTAGCAAGACAAAACACGACTTTTAAAATGAAAGATGTTAAGCTACTGTTTGATCAAGCCATTACGGAAGCGACACCAGAGAATTGGCGAAAAGCAGTCCAGCATGTAATTAAGCAATAGGACAAAATGTGTCGATCCTTTAATTATAATGTCAAGAGGTGATGACAGTTCGTCAGATGACGAAGAAGACTACAATCTATTATAATTTAAAATTGTTATACACTGTTCAAAAAGTGCCAGATCCAAAAGTGACATTTTCAACTGTTTTACTCTACATATTATGTTCAATAAATTTGTGAAAAAATATATTATTCCATTTAAACAAAAGTAACTTTCTAAAATAAAATGGCATTTAAGTACATTAATTATAAGGTAAAAAACAAGTCCCAGTTGCACGCCTTTGGCGAACCGTTTTCAATGTTTATCAGTGGGTAACAATGGGCAAAACTCATAAATTGACCCAAAACCGGATGGCACTACCTGCAATCAACGAAAAGAAAGAATTTTACATTGAAACTAATACCCAACTAAGGTAGTGGCATAAAATATTGGTGGATCACCAGGTACCACTTTTGCATACCTAATGAGGTTTTATTGCTCTACACACTTCTGAAATAGAGTATAGTAATAGTAGAGCGCTCCATCGTAATATCAAATATTATTATAGCTAAAGGCAAATAGATAGCTCATCTAAATTGAACGCCGCCGCCGTGAATCGCTCGGAGATAACAATGCCGGTAACCCTCGTGACGTCAAAAACTACAGTTCAAATAAATGGGAATATCCAATTATCTGTCTCTTGTCAAAAATATCCAATTATCACTCACTATTACGTCATGTAAATCTAGCATATTGTAGTTTGTGACGTCACAAATCGTACAACATTGCCCTTATGAAAATAGGCCATCCTCTTAGTTTTAGTATAATGTCCTTGGTATTCACCTCTACCTTATTTCGCGCATGCGCTTCATAGGTTGAAAACGTTAAAATTTAAAGAAAAAAAAAACATCCTCATATCAATCAGCTTGTCGCGCGGGCCTATAGAATATGAGGGAAGTGTTCCTATTGGTTGGATTTTATAGCTTCAAAATATGTGGAGAGTAGGAGAGTTAAATAACTGATTCGTTTTCAGTATAATCTGTGCTAACTACTCACTATACCTACCTATTTTAAGAAAAGAGTTTTATAATTTTTTAAAACGCAAGAGAGAATGGGGGCTTACATTATTCTAAAAGAATATCGTTGACGTCATATATTTTTTTTAAATACAATGCAGGTAAAATTTTCTTCCAACTATAAAATTTTTAGGTCAACGTGACAACCATGCTCCAAAAAGTTCAAGAAGGACAAAGCGATATCATGATCATGGCATTATACGGTTGTTTAAGGTGGTTGTGTGGGACTGGCGGCACTATACAACCTTTATAGAATCTCTTACATCCTAACGTCAAAAATGAATCTATTTATTATTGTTATTGTGTTGTCGCCTGAGATTTTAATTTTGCCTTTGTGTATAATAATTATTTTTTTATACAATATAAGTTATATTTAAAATAGTCGAGACTATTGAAAAAGGAAACAAAGAACTCACTGTTGTTCCTATGCGTTGGGAACAATGTGGAACCCTGTTTTGGCCCAAAAAATTTGCATATAAGTATCAACAGGATCCAGAATCCGCTCCTGACCCTAACTGGATGTCCATACCATGCAAGACAAAAAGACAAGGGTTTGCATCATTTCAAATGGCAGAAGAAGAATTATCCAAGGTGGTAGATGCCAGTGAGAGTACCACAGAAAACGAAGAGCAGCAGAGCCCCGCCTTGCTCAAAAGACCCCGAAGAGCAGTAAAGGTTCTTCTCCCAAAAACACCGCTGTCACACCGTCATCAGCTGATTTAAATGATTTTCTAACTTCAATTTTTTTCTCAGTTTCAGAAAGCAATTTTGTATTTTCTTCGTCATCAGTAGAAATCGGACCATCATTTACATTATCAAAATAAGTATCCTCAGATTCCAGATTTGGAATATCCATACTATTACTATTACTAGTATTGTCTGGTTTGTCTTGTGGGATCGGAGGAATTATGTTCTCAAGCTCTGTGGTATCAGGCCTACTTCCATTAAAATTAGAACAAACAATCTCTGGATTACTTGCAAGAATTTGTTGATATTTTTTCTTACAAGCTCTTTTAATATTGCCATTGTATTATTATTTTAATTAAATTTGTCACCCATCAAAATAAAATATTTTAGTGCAAAAGTGAAGTTACGGCATTCTCTTCACTCTTATAACGCAGATCTTAGAACAAATTTATTCTGTCAGACACTGTTTTATCCTATAAGGCATTTATAAAGGAGAATGTCGTATAGTATCTAAAGTTCACGTATAAAAGTGTTTTATTATGCAGTGCACTTCAATGTTATAAAATATTTATTATGCAACACTATACAGCTTTTATAAGACAAGCTTAAGTAACTATTTTATTGTGCTCTAATATAGTATAATATAGAACTCTTATACAATAGGTATACAGGTCTTATAAAATTATATTTCTGATATTGTATAAAACTTGCTTATAACATATTATATCATTTTAAAAGAAATGATCGTATATTACGTTATAGGATATATCGTAAAAGCCACTATAAAACCATTTAATACAACAATTTTATTTATAAAACAAAATTATCGCAACAAAAGGCTTAATAAAAACAAACAGTCCCTAAAATAATGCTATTCGATTGTTATACAATTATTCGGTTCTTTTAGAATTCCATTTTGCTAGTTGGGATGTTTCCGCCTGATGGGCATTACAGTCTAACAATGCCCGTGGTGCATACCATGCTTTATGTTTTACCTAAAAATTGATTTTTATGAACAAAAATTATTTTAATATTAATTAAAAAATAGGGTCTACCTTAAAATGGAAAAAATTCCACAAAATATAAGAGAAAAGTCCATAAAAGCGACCGAAAATCTTTTGCCAGTTAAATCAAGGCAACAGTATGATCGGGAGTATGGCATATTTGGTATTTGGAAAGATGTCAACGCAATTGGTCAAATAACCGAAACCGTTCTAATGGCATATTTTCAGGAACTGGTAAGTTATTGATTTTATTTTAATAGGTACATATGTTTTACAAATTTTAATATTTTTAGTCGGAAAAATACAGTCCGAACTCTCTCTGGACCAAGTATTCTTCCCTAAGGTCTACGCTAATGGTCTATAAAAATAAAGACATCTCGCAATACCATCGTCTCATCATTTTTAAAAGTTAAGTCGAAAGGATATGTGCCGAAGAAGTCTAAAGTTTTGGAAGGAGAACAATTAATAAAATTTATTAAGAAGGCTCCTGATAATATCTACTTGGTACATAAAGTTATATTGGTAATGGGTGTTTTTGGAGGTTTAAGACGAGATGAGTTGGTCAAAATGACCATTGATGATATTGAAGATAGAGAAACGGTCTTGGTTATAAAGGTACCAGAAACTAAAACTTTAACTTCAAAAAGTTTTACTATCATTGAAGAAGATTTAGGCGCTTTAAATTTAATAAAAAACTTTATTTCCAAAATAAAAATTACAATTTTGTCCCGGAAAATGTAGCTGATCCCACTATAGAATGGTCGGTGTTTTTTGTGATGGTAGAGGTGGCAGCACTAAAGCTATTTTGTATAGTTTGTAAATTGTCCATTAAAATTATTTTTGTATAAAATGGATGTTTATTCTTTATTATGAGAGAAATAAAATTGGATAAGCAATAAAATTTCCGGGCATTATCATAATTTCCGCTTATAATGCCCTAGGTGTGATAGCAGGTATTATTGCTACCATAACATATTCCGTTTCTAAGGTATTATAAATCAATAATAGATAGGTAAAACATAAAAAGTCTTACGAACCTTGTTCAAAGTCGACGAATACCTCTCGAAGAACTCGATCTTTAATCATTAATACCGTGAAATGAGCTGAATTTGATTTCGCGGGACGACTTTGATCACCATATCAAAATATTTTACATTTAAATTTCCCGCGCATATTAAGTGTGGATTTTTTCCATTCGGTAAAAAATCAGTATTTAGTAATGGTCATAGAGAAATGAATATTAAAAGAGTGTTTGAAAGGTAGCCTAAATTGATCATCAAGTTTTAAACCTTAACCTAAGATATTTAGTTCGGTTAGACGGCATCGAGGGCCAACTTCTGTCATAATTGTCATTATTATTATCGATTTTCTTTCCTTCCTTGCCTTCACCCACCTTCGCATCATCGATCGTCGCCATTGCTTATTCCTTTTTATTTGGGCGTCCATTGGGTGTGTTCTTTTCTCAACAAAAAATAGTTAAAAATGTAGCTTAAAGTCATTAAAATGTAATTTCATCATATAGGCAGAAGCTTTTTCGTTGTTTTATTGTGTGGTTTCAGATCCCTAGGATGGGGTAAGTGCAATTTTTTTTATCAAATAGTTTTCACCATGTTGTAGGTCACCTAAAATTGTTGTTTACCATTTTAAAACTGCCCTAATAATGTCATCACCAGGAAAATTAATTTTTAAATGCAAGGCACCCACTTGTTCTAATACATACTATTGTCCTATTGAAGATTCATACAAAAATAAAATTTTCTTTAAATTTCCTGAAAGTGACATTATTAGGAGGTCCCAATGGTTTAAAATACTTGGTTTAAGCCCAACCTCAACAAGGTGTTATTTATGTCAAGACCATTTTGAGGATATTTCATTTACTAGTACTATACATACTTATTTAAAAAAGTGTGCTCTCCCAATTGCTGGCCCAAGTATTATTCAAAATGCCCCAGTACTGGTTGAGGCACAAGTACCTTGGGAAGATACATTGACTTTATTACCTGCTATCATAATCCAGCAATCTCAATATAATGTTCAGAATGAACATAATTATGCTAGACCACTTTTTACTAGGTCTGACGAAAGGTATCATCAGTGCTTTGCTGCTAGGAAGTACCAAAAGCACAATAAGTGAAACAACTTCCATTCTACCAGGTCACTACTCAAGGAGATACCTCACCTCGATAAGATGGGAATAAGATCCAGGGATTCTCTTTGAATATTTAAGAAAAAGGACCGATGACATCTAGAATTAAGGGTATACATCAGTGTCAACTAATTTTTAATATCATACTCTCCATAAAGAATATTTTAATTACAGGATTAGTTTTTATATATTACCACTCTCCTAACATTTTTGGGTACCCTCTGTACAAAAAAGTAGGTAGTAAACGTAAAATTTTTAGGGCATATTTTTGAGAAATATAGTTCTTATGTCTGTAAATAATTAATTTATAAATTTGATAAATTGTAATTTTTGTATCATATCCTCAAAATGTAAAATGTAAAAAGCAAAATACATACCATGGAGTGTTGTGCTAAAGCAGCATAAAAACAAATTGTATCAGGATCCCTTTTAAGACAATAAATTATAAACTTACTTTACAATTGACTTAAATTCTACCCCTACCCTTGTTAATTTGTTGATAACAGTGAAATTAACATTGTTAGTATCGAGCATTTAATTCTCAAAATAGGACTAAATATATTATACTTAATCTCTAAAATATTGTCTTACATAATTGACCCATTAAATCTTTTTTTGATAGCGTATTGGGCTGTAAAATCTCTTTCACATTCTCTAAAAATCAGTGAAAAAGTGCAATTAACGATTTATTTTTTTGAAGGGCCTAAATGCATTAACTTAACAGCTTAAAAGTAGATTTGATGAATTTAATGTCAAAACACTAACGTATTCAATTAAAAAATGTATAAAATAAACTTAAATTACAAACATTATCACTCTTAGCCTCTTCAAAAATTAAATTAATACACTTGCACTATTTCATAATTTTTTAGAGTTTGTGATCGAGATTCACAGCCTTTACGCTGTTAAAAATTGATTTAATGGGTCAATAATTTTAAATTTCGCGCCATTCTAAAATTTTGAATAGCCGAACTAAAATAATTGACATTTGTCACAGTCGGTAAAATAGTCTACTGTAATACCGATCCGTCATAGAAATGACAGGCAGATTTCTATGACGGATCGGTATTACAGTAGACTATTTTGCCGACTGTGACAAATGACAATTATTTTAGTTCGGTTAGACCGCAACCGCACGCTGCAATCGAGTTTAGGGTAAAGATGATGCCTACTTGTCACTATGGGATTGAACCCTCTCATACTTTTAATTACTCTATGGTAATGGTGTAGCTAGTGTTCCATGTGCATGTTTTTTGTCAGTTAAACGTTTTTTTGGAGTTTGCGGCTCTCAAACATGTAAGTAATATTTTCACAAAAATATAACCTTTCAAAATTTGACTGCTATTTAAAAATACATGCTAATTGTGGATATGTGCGTGATATATTTAGTATCCTGAATACCTTGTATTTTTATAACCTCAAAATGATGTTTGCGGCGTTGCCGGATTTTGTCAAATTTTAAGAGATTTATTGGATGGGGTCAAATTGATCAACTGAATGGGGTGAAATTGATCAGCAGATTGTAAAGCTTATATAATTTTAAGTGTATAGTACTACTAGTAATAATAATATTTTTGGTTTTAGAATATTGACATAATGCCGAGAGTTTATAAGAGAAAAGTTGGGGCACGAAGGTATAAAGACTACGGTCAAGAGTCCATAGAAAAAGCGTTAGAAAAGGTCATAAATGAAGGGTGGAGTTTACGCAAAGTTGCAAAATGGTTCAAGATTTCTTACGGGACCTTTATTAATAGATACCATGGGCGTCATGTTAAAAGTAATGGCGTCATGTTAAAAGTTAAGGCATATGGCAAAAAACCTGCTAGATACCCAAGGTCAGTCAGTGGCAAAATTTAAGGACAATTTACCCGGTACCGATTGGGTATTTTCGCTGTTAAAAAGACATAACAATGTAATAACTCAAAGGCTTGCAGCTAATATTAAAAGGGCTCGTGCTGATGTTTCCAGGCAAACATTAACTGAATATTTTGAAAACCTTAAAACAACTTTAAATGGTATTCCGTCGTGCAACGTATATAATTATGATGAAACTAATTTTCTTGACGACCCTGGGCGCAAAAAACTAATAAATTCCCGTAGAGTAAAATACCCTGAACGAGTGTGCAATTTTACTAAATCTGCAACCTCAGTTCAGAACCTGTGTGGTTCTGCAGCAGGAGTCCTTTTGCCACCATATGTATTTCATCGAGAAGAAAAAATGTGGGCGCAGTGGACTGAACAAGAACCAAAATTAGAACCCTGTTGCATAGATAGATGCTGTACAGCTGGATCATGATACAACCGAACGTCACATGGGTGGATGGACGCCGAAACTTTTAATGACTGGTTTAAGTCTGCGTTTCTTCCACATGCCAAAAGACAGCAAGGGCGAAAAATTCTAATAGGCGATAACTTAGCCTCACATTTCACAGAAGAAGTTATTAGACCGTGTGAAGAACTTAACATTGGATTTGTATGCCTGCCAAAGAATGCGACACATTTATTTCAGCCGTTGGACGTAGGGTTTTTCAGGCCATTTAAAATGGCCTGGAGAGAAGTCTTGCTAGAATGGAAAAATAGGTATCCGACACATTCATCAATTGACAAAAAGGATTTCCTACATTTGTTGCAAAAAACCTTGGTGACAATGGATAGTAAACTATCCAAAGATAAAATACCTCATGCGGTTAAACGAAATCTTATTTCTCTTTTTGAAGCAAGTGACATAGTCCCTTTAAATCCAAACCGAGTATTAGACAAGCTGCCTAGAGAAGATTTTAATCAAGACCAATGTAAAGGAATTATTTATAATATTAGGCAAATTCGTTAAAAGCAAAGTAGGTTACAATTTATTTATTATAAACATTAATAGTTGGTTTCAATAATTAGTCGACCTAGTATAGCAGCTATTTGCAAAATAAGCTATATCGCGGCTCGTATCTAATTAGGTAACTGTGACGCTGTTCAATTGCTTTTGTATGGAAATATTTTTCAATTCGTTCAATAAACAGTTTTAGATGGGGAATCTTCTTTGTTTTACTTGCCCTAAGTACCCAGCTATTACATGGCGACCCTTGGCCAGTCGAATCATGGAGAAATAATAAGTTTTGTTGAGGAAAAAGATTATTCTGGGCTTGATTAAAAGTAAAGTGTTTCTTTTTTACTCATTTTTCCAAATACAGTGTACTGGCGATAAGCAAATCAACAAAATGGGGCAAAGCAAATCCACTCACCAAGATTTGACAGAAAATGGGGTAGTCAATTCAAACTTTGTAGTGCAGGAGCAAGAATACAACATTACAAAGGACGTTAAAGCAGTTTTGTACATAATAGTTATTTTGCTTATTGTGATGGTGATCATAAAGTCCTTTCAAATGTACAAGAAGCATATAAGGAAGCAAATAACTCGTGAGCTTGCTGTTTCTACGATTAACTTGGCCCAGTTAAGAAGAGATACTGCCGCTTCAAACCCTATTATTAACCCTTAACCAGCCCATCGACAAACGACACGAGTTTTTTTAGTGACTAAAATAGTGCGCGTAAATCGAATGCAGCTATAGTAGTGCGGGTATACGAATGCAATTTTATCGAACAACCAAGGATAATCTACTGAGTAAGCCTTAATTTTCAATTTTATTTTTATTCCTGTTTTTATAATTCTAGACGGGTGTGTCTAATGATGTTTAGTTATATTTTATTATATATATTAGTTTATGTTTTTTGTTTTTTTTTTAGAAAAAAAGGGAATGCTATTTTATGCGTGTGAATTTTATATATTTTTTAATTGACAATATTATGCATCTAAGCAAACTATTCTAATAATATTGGGTTCTATGTCTTTAAACTGGCAAAGGATTATTAAAACTTTACTGGAATTTAAACAAAGGGCTATAAATAATTCCAAAAGGGCTATAAAAAAGGCCGTACCAAAAAATCCGGAAACAAGAGTCGATATTACGGACAATTTAGTAGAGTTATTCAATGAAACGACAGCCTTTATTAAGGATATTTGGGTGCAATTAGATAATCAGCAAAAGAATTAAACTAAGGACGTATTCCTTTTTATTAGAGATAAAGTAGTTAGGGCATTTGAGATATTAAAAGTTCCATATAAAGTACCATTAAGTTGTATAGAAAAAATTGATCCGTTAATTTTGGACGAGTATTATATATCATCGAGCGACGAGGAGGAAATAAATATGCCTTTGTCAAATTTAGAGTTTTTTAATTTGGCTGGGAAAATAGTACCTCAGGAGTTTGATGGCTCACATGACAGGCTACAATCATTTTTAGATGCTCTTACATTACTTAATGAAAATTCGGGCGATCATGGAGCAAACGCAGTAGCCTACGTTAAAACACGACTTACAAGTAAGGCTCGAGGTTTAATAACTACCGAAGCATCCCTTACAGAAATTATAAACACTTTGCGTTTAAAAATTAAAGGAGAGAGTTCACAGCTGTTAACAACAAAGCTATTAAATTTTAGGCAACATGCTAGAGATACCGTAAGTTATGCTTCGGATATTGAATCTCTAGCTGAAAAATTAAAAACAGCATATATTAGCGAGGGTGTCCCCGCCGATGTCGCAGCAAAGTATTCTACTGATCAAACAGTAAGAGCCTTAGCTCAAAATGCTAATTCCGAAAGGGCTAGGGTAGCTATAGAGGCAGGTACATTTACCACAGTGCAGGAGGTTGTCAATAAATTTATAAATATAAATAATAATGCACAGGCTTCAACTTCGAACATTTTTTATGCTAATTCAGGTCAAAATAATTTTAGAAATAATAACAGATTTTTTTATAATAATAGAGGTAGGCGACCTAATAACAATAATAATAATAATTATTACAATAACACTCAACGCAGCCAAAATTTCAATAGGCACAATAATGAACGCGGTAGAAATAATCGCGGTTTTAATAATAATACAAGTAACAGGTATAATAATGACAGACAAACTAATATCAATAGAGCCAACAACTCATTTCACAGGTCAGTTAGGGCAGTTAGCACAATACCTGACCAGGGAAACGAAATGGACCCCCAAACCGGGAGGTTGGGGGATATCTCGTAAATAATGTGTTTAACATGAACCTTTCCTTCTCCAACTTTGTTATATTTTTTACAGAAATGACTGGTCAGGAAAACACTTTTTTAATCGATACTGGTGCAGATATTTCTATATTTAAAAATGACACAATTAGTCCAAACAAAATTATAAACACACACACCCCTAGTCAAATTAAAGGAGTAACAGATGAGGTTATCACAACTTTAGGTATTGCAAGAACGGTCATTTCTGTTAATGGACACGAAGTCGAACATTCTTTTCACGTAGTAGATTCCTCATTTCCGATCCCGACAGATGCAAAATTGGGTCGAGATTTTATCGCTAAATTCAAATGTAATTTAAACTATTCGGATTGGACTATGACTATTAGGCCGAATGACAATAATATTATTATACCGATTCGAAATAGTATTTCTGAAGACTCTATAGTTATTCCAGCTAGGTGTGAGGTACTACGAAAGATAAAAAGCCTACAATTTGTTAAAGAAGATTCAGTAGTAGAAAATGCGGAACTAAGGTCTGGTATCTTTGTTGCGAGAACTATTGTCTCAAAAAATTCCCCTATTGTTAAGATTATTAATACAACAAGCGAAAACGTTACTCTTAATAATATTCAGCTAAAAACGACAAGCCTAGCAGAATTTAATATCTATAAAATCGATACAGAATATAACGATCGAAATTCTAATCTCATGACGCAGCTTAATGTTAAAGATGTACCTGAGTTTGTCAAAGAAAAATTAATTAAGTTATGCAAAGAATTTTCAGATATTTTTGCCCTTAAGTCAGATAAAATAACAGTTAACAACTTTTATCAACAAGAACTCCGACTAACTGATAGGTCACCAGTGTATATTAAAAATTATAGAATTCCGCATACTCAAAAAAAAGAAATAAACAAACAAGTCAATAAATTACTGGAACAAAATATTATAGAGCCATCAATCTCCAACTATAATAACCCAGTTTTGCTGGTACCCAAAAAATCTCCTAACGGTCAAAAAGCATGGAGGTTAGTCATTGATTTTCGCCAGCTAAATAAAAAACTCATTGCTGACAAGTTTCCACTTCCTCGTATCGATGATATATTAGATCAGCTAGGAAGAGCTCGGTGGTTTTCAGTAATTGATTTTATTAGTGGTTTTCACCAGGTACCCTTATGTGAAAACTCTCGAGACGTAACTCAGTTTAGTGTTGATGCGGGATCTTTCAGATTTACACGTTTACCTTTTGGACTATCAGTTAGCCCAAACAGCTTTCAGCGGATGATGTCAATGGCATTCGCCGGCATTACCCCTGAAAGAGCTTTTTTGTATATAGATGATCTTATCGTGATCGGTTGTTCTGAAAATCATCATTTTGAAAACCTGTATAAAGTTTTTGAAACATGCAGAAAATTTAACTTAAAATTAAATCCTGAAAAGTGCAAATTCTTTAAAAATGAAGTAACATATCTAGGTCACAAAATAACAAACAAAGGTATATTACCCGACGATAGTAAATATGACATCATAAATAAGTATCCAGTACCCAAAACTGCTGACGAAGTCAAGCGGTTCATTGCCTTTACAAACTACTATCGCCGATTTATACCTAGGTTTGCAGAAATATCAGCTCATCTTAATAAGTTAACTAGAAAAAATGTTACTTTTACATGGACGCCAGATTGTCAAAAATCTTTTGATGAACTAAAAAATTCTTTAATTTCACCTAAAATATTGCAATACCCTGACTTTACGAAACCATTTATAATAACAACAGATGCCTCAAAAATTGCATGCGCTGCAGTTCTTTCACAAAATTTTAATGGCAACGATTTGCCAGTGGCGTATGCCTCCCGGTCATTTACCAAGGGAGAATCCAATAAACCAGCCATTTTACAAGAATTAACAGCAGTTCATTGGGCAATTAAACATTTTTATTGCTATATTTACGGTACAAAATTTTTAGTGCGTACAGATCATAGACCGCTGGTATATTTATTTTCCATGAAAGATCCTTCATCTAAGCTTACGAGAATCAGACTAGACTTAGAAGAATATAATTTCGATATTGAATACGTAAAAGGTACGCAAAACGTTTGCGCCGATGCTCTTAGTAGAATTAGTATTCATGAACTTCAAGACGTTCATAGAGGCATTACTCAGGTATTGGCTATTACTCGATCTATGTCTAGAACTACCGAATCAATTAATAAACCAGTGTTGCAACAACCAATATTAAAACCATCTGTGTACGAAGCAGTGCGTAATGTTGACATTATTAAATTACCTTCACTGCATTTTCAAGTTAGACCTAATCATCTTAGGATGCTTATTAGGTACAAAAACAAGTTATATGCACAAAAAACTTTTAAAATCTCAAATGGCAACATTGCATTAGAGTATATGTTGTCTCAGTTGGATAATATAGCTGGAGATTTAAATATAAACAAAATAAAACTAAGCTTAGGAGATTCAATTTTTAATTTATGCGCAATTAATAAGTTTAAAGAGATAGGCCTTAAAATTTTAAAAAATACTAGTATTGCTCTTTCGCAAGTAAAGAAATTAGTTACAAATCAAAATGAAAAAATAAAATTAATTGAGGATTACCATGCTAACCCTATATTGGGCGGACATTGTGGCCAAAAACGACTTTTAAAAAAGTTGAAGGCTAGTTTTACTTGGAAAAATATCTCACGCGACGTCGCCAATTTTATAAAAAAGTGTCATAAATGCCAAGTAAACAAAATTAAAATTAAACTCGATGAACCACTAGTAATTACCCCAACCCCCCAAAAGCCTTTTGATATTGTCTGTATAGATACAATCGGCAGATTTCCCAAATCTGACGACGGTTTCGAATATGCGGTAACCATACAATGCGAACTAACAAAATACGTAGTAATTATTCCAATATCAGACAAACAAGCTTCAACTGTTGCAAAAGCTATTGTTAAAAATTTCATTCTTATTTATGGTCCTATGCGAGAAATTAGGACAGATATGGGAACCGAATATAAAAACCAGGTACTTGAAAATGTAACTAAATTCCTAAAAATAGATCATAAAATCTCAACAGCTTATCACAGCCAAACAGTTGGAGGCTGTGAACGAAATCATCGCGTTTTAAATGAATATCTAAGGATGTACATTAACGATTCAAAAACAGACTGGTCTACATGGACTCAATACTACGCATTTTGTTACAACACGACACCAAGTTCTTATCATGATTTTACCCCGTTCGAGCTGGTATTTGGGAAAAAAACTGATTTTCAAGATTCATTGAATAACTCTCAAGTTGATCCATTGTACAATATAGATGCTTACGATCAAGAATTTCGTTATAGGCTACAATTGGCACATAAAATGGCAGGGGAGTTTCTTAAACGAACAAAGTTGGACAGAAAAGCCCAACTTGACATAAACGCAAAAGTATCCAATTTGAGTCCAGGTGATTTAGTTACGGTTACAAATGAAAGTCGGCATAAATTTGACTCGTGGTACATTGGTCCTTTTTCAGTTATCGGCACAGAAGGCCCAAACTGCACTATAAAGGACGATAAAGGAAAATTATTTACTTTACACAAAAACCGCGTGAGAAAATATTTTGTATAAATAAGATTAATTTGATACTTTTGTAGTTATATTATATTCATGTACTTATAATTTATTGTTTGTGTACTTATGGGAGTATTTTTAAGTAAGAAATGTAATCATATATACTGACTTTGCAAAGTCGCTTATAGGTATTTTAAGGTTTAGGATTAAGTTTTTTATAGGTTTTTCAAGTCTTTTTTTTATTAAGTTAAGCTTAACTTTAAGAATCGGTAGGTTAAGTAATAAATGTAATTCAACATTTAAAAAATGTTTAATGTTTTATATTTTCCCGAAGAATGACCTTCACAAGTGGCCATAGTGAAGGTCCTTCTCCAAAAGGGGATGATGTAAAGGAATTATTTATAATATTAGGCAAATTCGTTAAAAGCAAAGTAGGTTACATTTTATTTATTATAAACATTAATAGTTGGTTGGAATAATGAGTCGACCTAGTATAGCAGCTATTTGCAAAATAAGCTATATCGCGGCTCGTGTCTAATTAGGTAACTGTGACGCTGTTCAATTGCTTTTGTATGGAAATATTTTTCAATTCATTCAATAAACAGTTTTAGATGGGGAATCTTCTTTGTTTTACTTGCCCTAAGTACCCAGTTATTACACCAAGCGCAGTACGTGTTGGTAAATTACTTACAACAACAGAGATTTTCAAATGCTCCAACAAGACGAAATAAGAAAGACAACAAAACTTGATGTTCAGCCAGGGAAAAGTGTGACAGCCCAAAATGATTCCAACAGTTCATACAGCGACGTTGAAGAGCCTATAACAAATGATAATTCCGACGATGACATGACCGCCGACGATCTATTTATCCAGTTGCAGGAAAACGAAGAAATTGAATATTTGGAAGTGAGTCAAAGTGAGATCAAAATTGGGACATTTTTATTGGTTAAAGTATTCGGGGGCATGCGAAAAAGTGTTAGCTATCGTTATATAGCTACAGTTCAAAATTTCAATGAAAACGAATTCGAAGTTCTGGGACTAAAGTCTGTTGATGGAAGAAAAATTGTTTTTAAACCACAAGAAGGCGACGAGTTTTTCATAGAGTTGGCAGATATAATTGCTATTTTGCCAGAACCTGCCGCTGAATGCGTCAAAGGTCAAATCATTTATCAATTCAAAAAAGCAGTAGATATTAAGGAGATGTAAATCCCTACTATACGCATTACTGCTTCTATCTATTAATTGAAGATTTGTTTCTTTACTTTTTGAATGTCTTTTATAAGTTTTTGTATTTTTAAACAAGCGCTTTTAATAAAGTATTTAAAAACTGCAATGTTTCTTTTTTATTTTACCTAAAAAAATAAGCAATTAGTGGAATTTTATGACTGATCAATTTCACCCCAAAACCTAGAATTATCTGTAACTTTTAAACGGATTGATGAACTTAAGCGGGGGTTAAATTGTTCATAATGCATTTTAAGGCATTGCAAGAAGAATACAATTATATGGCACTGATTAAAGTCACCCCCCTTTTGATATGAAATTGAATACCCCTTATTTTAGCATTTTTTTAACAACTTTAAATTTAGAGCAGATCCGATTGCAAAATCCTTTTACGGCATCCATACACAATCATTTATGATTAATTTTATTATCGATACGCAGTTATCAAAAGAGTTACAAGCAAATTTACAAACGTAATGATCAATTTAACCCCGTTTCACGGTATTTTCAAGTGTGGTTTATGACAAACTAAGAACTTAAATCTGAATTACTTTAAACAATCTGTGCACGATCAATAAATTATTAACTACCTTAATTGACTAAAATAAGTATAATTCATTCTTTATAAAACTACATCTAAGGTACTCAAACTGAGACATGAAATGATCGGTCGCTTAGAAAAGAGTGAATAAGTTTTAGAATGCAATTTTTGAGTTTTTTTTAAAAAGCCGGTACTTCGACTCCACATTTTTGAAGTTAAACCTCTTGAGTGTTCTTTTAACGACTTAAAAAAATTCTTAAAGGTATTTTTTCCTTACAAATTTGACAGATTTACTGTAGTAATAGGAATGAAAATAAACTACTTTATTGTAGAAAAATATTAAATAATATATAAATTATAATATAAAAAGTTAATAGATTTGCACGAGATATTCTTAGCAGTCTGACAATAATACGCATTTTCCATTATTATTTCTAGCATAACCTATTTTACAGATGCAGCATGGTAGACACATAGGTATACAATTAATATATTCCCGTCCACAGATTCTGTCGCAATTCCCGATATCGATACTACGATAAACAGATATCGTATACCTCATTAGTGGAACATTCCTCTGAAATTTAAAACGAACGAAGCTGTTTAAAATCAGCTTGTAACTTCATATTTTTAAGTTAAGGTATAAATGTTAAAATAAGATAAAAAACTTAAATATAAGTGTAAAAAAAAAATTATTTTTAACACAGCTTTTAAATTAATTTTAAATTTCTTAAATAAATAAAAGTTTTATAGCTATGAATGGCTCGTCAACAACTTTATATAATAAGATAGCAGGATTGAAAAATTCAAAATATATTTGAATTTTTTTTTAAATAAAATGATTGCAAAATATATGTAAATGGTTTCTTAACTAATTGAAAAAAAAGTTATTTTATTTTACACAATTAAGCGGAAAAATTTATATAAGAACTTTTACTTACCAGGCCGCACTAAATAAGAATAAACTTGACTTACTACAAATTAAATAAGAAGTAAAGCTAGATACGCATTTTTAAAATAAAATATATTATCCTGAGATAATTTGTTTTTAATAGAATACACCAAGTTGATTGTGCAGATAAATCAAAAGTGAATAGAGTTTTAAAATAAACGGGGTTTTTAATACTTGAATTGATAATCAATAACCCTCAGTACAATAGGTTTACTCATAAGATATAATTGAGTTATCGATTAAAAAATTTATTATTTTCATTGCGTAAAGCTTCCTCTAGATTGGCATCTAAAAGGTTATACAGGATGTTTTATTCCTTTCCGCTAAACTTAGCGGAAACTTAGCGGAGCTTATGCAGCTTTAGGCTCAAACTTCAATAATGGGCTTCAAAATTCCAGATACAATAAAGTGTTTAGCAAAAGACTATTTAAGTTGTTTTCTATTAATTGAGTATGTTCTCTTAAACGACTTTTATTTCTTCTTCTGCTTTGATCGACATAGCACACATTATAGTCAGGATGAAAACATTTTTGCCTGTAAACTCCAGATCTATGATTGACAGAAATCTTGTCAGATATGTGGAGTTTAAGATCCCAAAGTAAACATTTACTTTTCGACTACAATTTCTCTGAAAGCTTTTAGGTACCTGATTTGTTATTTTATCATAAAATGTGATTGATTGATAGTACTCGACTTCTTGAGTGTCTTTGCAAAAAAGTTTGTTATCTAAGGCGCAATTCACACAGAACGGGCGTATGGGGGTGGCGTGGGACTGGCGTGGTAGACGCATGTGCCACTTGCATGTTCGCTTATGGGGCAATATAGATAGAAATGGCGTGGCACAGGCGTGATAAGTCCAGGTCACTTCGACGCCACGAGTGGCCTATACTAGTGATAAATGCCATACCAAACAGCGGTTTATATTGCTTCTTTTCATCTATTTGGTAAAATGCGGGATGATTATTTATTTAATACCGAGTTCTGTAAAGACGTGCAACAATATGCAGTTCTATACGACTATAGAAGGTCGGATTACTGCAACAGAAGTGCACAAGATCAAGCATAGGAAAAAATATCAAATAAATTCAGTGAAAATGGTAAGTATGTACGTGTTTATTAACAAAAGATGTTTAAACTCGTGTTTACATTACAAATTGTACTTTTGTTTCACTAACCGAGTGTAAAGACCACTGGAAAAACATACGAGAAAGCTACTCAAAATATAAAGCCAAATTAAAAACAAAATCAGGACAAGGAACAAAACGAGTCAAAGAATATTATTTGGCCCCACATCTCTCCTTTTTGGGTCCCTTCTTGAAGTCTTGTAAGAGCAAAGCCAACGTGGATGAAGAGTCGCAATCCTCTAAACTTAAGCGCTAATAAGAGTCGAGTATTATTTGACAGTTTGCATATTAATGTTCGCACGTGGTATTGTTGTAGTAACAAGTTTCTCTGTTTTTTGGTTGCTAGAGCAGTTTTTGGGTTGGGTTGGGTTGGGTTGGAAGCAGTTTTTGGGACCATGGGTGGAAAGATTTCCTTTATTTTAGGAATAAAATATCTAGGATGATATTTATGTTATCGCTAGAATGCAATTTTGAGAAAAAGGTATTAGTTTTATAGAAAATATATGGTGTGCTCAGGGCGGTGACACCAGTCTCTTAGGCAAATAATTTTCTCAAAATTTCATGAGTATTTTTTTAACGTTTTTTTTATAGGATTTTATTTTTATTTACAGATAAATTTTATAACAAGCTTCTAAATCTCAACTCTAATGACCTGTATGATTATTTGGAAGAAATTCCTTGTGACAACATTAGCGAGTTAGGAGATGTTAATGAAGATGAGATTCAAGGGGACGCAGAAATAGTAGGCCCAACGGCAGCGGCGTCGCCAGCAATTGATTTGTTTGACATAGAAAATATGCCTATTAAATTTGGGAATGATACTTTGTCCCAAGACGCTGATGCTGACTTAGCCGAATGGAGCAGTGAGGATGAGCTACCTTTGTCACTAATACGAGCCTAGGAAATTCGCAAAAAAAACTATATGGACTAGCTCCAAGTCACACTGTGTTCGAAAATTTAAAGAATTTGGAGAAGAAATAGGACCAAACATTCCCACCGATATAGAAACCCCTACCGACATGTTTTTGCATATATTCGCTGAGCATCTGTTAGACCACATAGCTTTTCAAACTAACTTATATGCCTTGCAAAGAAACGGAGGTAATAGTCATGCATTTACGCCTACTAATGTAAAGGAAATAAAGGGTTTTATTGCAATAAATTTGATAATGGGTATAAAAAAGCTACCCAGCTACAAGGATTACTGGTCCTCAGGATTGGAAATGAGAAATCCATTCATAAGTTCAATAATGTCAAGAGACAGGTTTTCATGGATGTTAGCCAACCTGCACCTAAACGACAACTCTGTACAGCCTGGCCGTGATCACCAAAACTTTAATAAGCTTTACAAATTACGGCCTTTGTTAGATGTATTATCTGATGCATATAAAAATGCTTTGAAACCAAGTCAACATCAAGCTATTGATGAGTCGATGATCCGATTCAAAGGACGAAGCTCCCTAAAACAGTATATGCCAAGAAACCAGTAAAACGTGGCTATAAAGTTTGGATTCGTTTCGAAAATCCAGGATACGTATTTCAATTTCAGATTTACACACTTACTTTTAACCCGTAATAATAACAAAATCGAATTTAAAGTGTATAGGAAGGACTACGACTATAGGACACCGACAATATTATCTAATAACTCCCCTTTCTCACATAGATTTCCTTTTTATAACTCACTTTTTTTTAGGCTATTTAAATTACCTCTCACCAAAATAGGTTTCTTTAAGGAGTTAAATACAATCAGACAAATAGCTGTTAACAACGGTTTTGCTTTGAGCTCTATCAATAAACTTTATTAAAAATTCTTAAATGAACACAAACTCACCTATAATTTAATCAGTTAACCTAAAATACTTATCACAATATTCGGTCCCTTAATACTGGATTCGATGAATTTGTAAGTTATATAACTGATAATAATTTTAACATTTTGGGATGGACTGAGACCTGGTTGACGGCTTATCCTAATAACTTGGCACATCAAATTGAGGGTTATAATTTTGTTAGGAAAGATCGATTAGGGCGTAGCGGTGGGGTCGGTTTTTATGTTAAAAAAATATGTTAATTTTAAAGTTTATCATATTCACAACTCGCCACAGAACTTCGAAATCTTAAGTATAAAAATTCAGATTTTTAGCAAAAATATTTTGTTTACCGTGATATATCGTCCACCTTCATCAGATATTAACAGTTTTCTTGATTCCCTTGAGGATCTATTTACAAATATTGTTCCTTTATTTGATCATGTGATTTTTATGGGGGATATTAATATTAATTTACTAAAGAAGTGTAGACTTTCTGACAGATTTTTAGCACTCTTAAATATATTTGATTTAAATCAAGTAATAACCGAGCCTACAAGATGAAATATATCTAACAATACAAGTACCCTACTTAAGGTCATTATTATAAATAAATATTTCCCAATTAATGGAGTCGGTTCGTTGTCTTTGCCATAAACCAGTAGTGATCAAAACTTAGTATTCTGTTGTCTTAAGTTTTCTAAAAGAAAAGAGGGACATTTTAAAATGAAATGTAGGAATAATTGTGTTATTAGTACGGATTTATTTGAGCATGACGCTTTAAGACTTAATTGGGATAGTATCTATTACCTAAATTCCGCTAAAGATAAACTTGTGATTTTTAACAACAATATTCTTTGTTCAGTTGACAAATATGCGCCAATAAAGACTAAAACTAATAAAAATAAACTATTTACTCCCTAGATAACTGACAATATTAGATTCCTTATAAGGCTCCAAGATAAAGCACTGCAAAAATATAATTAACCAAATTAACAATAATATATGACAAACCAAATTAAATTTTTACAATAAAAATAAATGGAATAATAGTAATCAAGAATTAAATTTAAGTGTTCTTGATGAAGAAAGCGTTAAGAGTATAATTAAAACCCTAAAATCAAATGCTATAGGAGCTGACGGACTTTGTATAAATGATAGCAAGCTTTGCCTACCTTTTTGTAAAAAACCACTTCTAAACATTTTAAATACTTGCATTCTTACAAATGTATATCCCAATATCTGGAAAAGAGCACTTATAAGACCCATTTTAAAAATCTCTAATCCAAATGTACTAAAAGACATAAGGCCTATAAGTATTTTATCCGTAGTTTTTAAAATTCTAGAAAAGCATATTCACCAACAACTTTATAATTTTGTTAACTCATTTGGTATACTTCCAGATACGCAATTGGGATTTAGAAGGAATTATAATACAACTACTAGTCTGGTGGGAATGTTAGATAATATAACGACTTAACGAAGAACATAAACAAAGTACTTGCATGGCGGTGCTTGATTTAGGCAAAGCATTTGATACAATGAATCACTCAATGCTCCTTGCAAAGTTAGGATATTTTGGTTGTTCTGAATCCACAGTTTCTTTTTTTGATTCCCATCTTAAAAATAGATCACATTCAGTGTTGTTAAAAACCAACAATGGAAGTTTGGAGCACCCAAAGTATCCTGACTTGGTGGCGTTGCGGATATGCATAACTGTATTGAACATTGTAAATTACAACAATATGCTGATGATTCTCAGATATACATGCCATTACATTTTTTCAAAGTTTAATATTTCTGAGCAAAAAATTAAATTGGATATACTAAACATAGTTAATTATTCCAACTTAAAAATTAACACTGCTAAATCTAGCATCATTTCATATGGCTGTAATTCAGGAACTCTGAAAAACTTATATACAAGTATAAATATTGATTAATGGAGAAAAAATTCCAGTCTTAAAAATCTGTACAGATTTAAAAATGTCTTAAAAAGTAAAACCAAATATTATCTCTGCAATTGCCTTATTCTTTCCTTACTTGACTACGGTGATATCGTATATTCTAACTCTATAACATCTGAGCTTTCTAGATCTATACAAAAATTTCAAAATTGATGTGTAAGATTTTCTTACGGCGCTGCCTATCGGGAGCATATCACACCTTATATAAACATAAATTCTATTTTAAATATGGTGTAATAGCCGGGTACTAAGGGCCAGTAAAACAAAGAAGATTCCCCATCTAAAACTGTTTATTGAATGAATTGAAAAATATTTTCATACAAAAGCAATTTAACAGCGTCACAGTTACCTAATTAGGCACAAGCCGCGATATAGCTTATTTTGCAAATAGCTGCTATACTAGGTCGACTCATTATTGCAACTAACTATTAATGTTTATAATAAATAAAATGTAACCTACTTTGCTTTTAAAGAATTTGCCTAATATTATAAATAATTCCTTTACATCATCCCCTTTTGGAGAAGGACCTTCACTATGGCCACTTGTGAAGGTCATTCTTTGGGAAAATATAAAACATAAAAAATTTTTTAAATGTTGAATTACATTTATTACTTAACCTAGCGATTCTTAAAGTTAAGCTTAACTTAATAAAAAAAAATGAAGACTTGAAAAACCTATAAAAACCTTAATCCTAAACGTTAAAATACCTATAAGCGACTTTGCAAAGTCAGTATATATGATTAAATTTCTTACTTAAAAATACTCCCATAAGTACAAAAACAATAAACTATAAGTACATGAATATAATGTAACTACAAAAACATCAAATTAATCTTATTTATAGAAAATATTTTCTCACGCGGTTTTTGTGTAAAGTAATTGATTTTCCTTTATCGTTCTTTATAGTGCAGTTTGGGCCTTCTGTGCCGATAACTGAAAAAGGACCATTGTACCACGAGTTAAATTTATGCCGATTTTCATTTGTAACCGTAACTAAATCATCTGGACTCAAATTGGATACTTTTCCGTTTATGTCAAGTTGGGCTTTTCTGTCCAACTTTGTTCGTTTAAGAAACTCCCCTGCCATTTTATGTGCTAATTATAGCCTGTAACGAAATTCTTGATCGTAAGCCTCTATATTGTACAGGGTGGCCACTGTATCTGGAAAACTATTCATCGTAGAAGCTTGCGATAAAAAAATTTATTACTAAAATGGCCAAGAGAATGACCTGAAAAATATTTTGAAGTTTCTAAAATGGCCGCTGCAATCTTGAATTTATAAAACTAATGTTTCTGTAAATTTTGCTGAATTAACCTAACAAAAAAATAGCTGATTATTAAAGTAGAGACTAATCCAAACCTTTTTTATTTGAATAGTTTTGCTGTATCTCTAAAAATAAAGTGGTGGGAGGTGTTCAAAAGTTGGCTTAAAACACACCCTGTATACTAAAAACGCCTTAGCCGATTTTATCAAACTTGGGCTAGTTGAAAAGAGCTATTATTGAGCTACGAATATTATTATATTTCATGTTTTTTTAGTTTTACATCTCGCCGCTAGAGGGCTTTTTTCGGCTTTCTGACACAAATGACTAATTTTCTCAAAAAACTTAAATGCAATGGTATAAATTTTTTTATACAAAAAAATAGCTTAATGACGCCTAATTATTTTTGCGAAAACCGCATCTTAATATCTTTATCCTAATCTAAAATTTAGGCCAAAGAAAATTTTATATGGAAATCCCTTAATATTTATAAAAACTACAAAATAATTTATTTCGAATTTCTTTTATAATGTAAGTTGTGGCCTATAAAGGACCGATTTTAAAAAGAAAGGGTTTTAATGCCCCCGTAAATGCTCGAAATGCTGACCATCACGCTATATGCATTGCTGAAGCCTCTCATGGGTAGATAGAACTGCAGCTTCAATTTCGGCTCTCGGTATGGTATGTATTGCATTACGAATGCGGTTTTTCATATCTTCTCTAGCCGTAGGCTGAGTCTGAAATACAATGTCCTTTAACCGCCCCCATAAATAGAAATCAAGACAGGTTAAGTCTGGGGAGCGCGGAGGCCATGGAAACAGGCTTCCTCTTCCAATCCACCGCTGTTGAAAAATGTTATTAATATGCTCTCGCACTTTCCTAGCAAAATGTGCTGGACAACCATCCAACTGCAAAAACAAATTTTTCCGGACTTCCAGTGGCACATCTTCCAGCAACAACGGTAATTGATTTACCAAAAAGTCGAAAAAAACATTGCCATTTAGAGATTGCTCAAAAAGATATGGTCCAATAATGTTGCCTCCAAGTAAACCACACCACACATTTAAACTCCAGCGCCCTTGGTGCTGAACTTCACGCAACCAATGCGGATTTTCTGCAGACCAATAATGCATGTTATGCAGGTTGACTCTACCATCACTATTAAATGTGGCTTTATCGGTCCAAAGAATTTTAAATAAAAAATCTCTGTCCTCGCGTATCATGCCTAATATCCAATGGCCAATATGGCAAATATAATGGCAAATAGTCCAACCTACGGTCAAAGTCTGCTTCTTCCAATGCCTGATGTAAATTAACATGATATGGGTGCATTCTATAAATATATTAAAAAAAAGCTGAACTTAAATAAATCCATATATGGCGATGGCTATTAGAATTTACCTATTGTCCTTCAAAATATTTTGAATCGTTGTTCTTGATATGCCTAATTCAAGGAATAATGCTCTTGTGCTAACATGAGGATTTCCTTCAATATATCCCAGTACGCTGTTAATATTGTCCACATTTCTTCTAATTCTTGGCCTTTGAAACCTAGGCCGAAAACTACCATTGGCTCGTAAGTTCGCCACTAATCGGGGAAAAAATCTAACATCGCAAGAACTTCAATTTGGATATCGAGCAGCATAAACTCTTTTTGCTACTGCAGCATTTTGACGACATTCAAAATAAACCGCAAGCATATCAACAGCTTCATCGTTCGTAAAACGCATTTTGCAAAAACAAAAAATGCTCAAGGAACGTAAAACTTTTGACAACTTACTATTGATAATTTGAGGAATGTTTATAATTTGAGTAGACATTTGTTTTGTTGCATTCCATGGCCTGCTTTCTAATAATTATTTTTTTCGTATTATATCCATAGTGAATATATAACATAAAATAGATCTGATTTTTGATATGAGCATTATTAATACTTACCTTTTAGTGATATTAGGTAATATTTTCAAAAATGGTAAATTTTGTTTTCAAAAGTAGTGAATTTTAAAAAATTCCAAAATAATTAGTATAAAAATATTAAAATTTAAGGGTATAAAATATTCTTTGGCCTATATTTTAGGTTAGAAACAAGATATCGAGTTGCGGTTTTCGCAAGAATATTTAGACATCATTTAGCTATTTTTCTATAAAAAAAAATCATATCAACGCATTTAAGTTTTTTGAGAAAATTAGTCATTTGTGTCAGAAAGCCGAAAAAAGCCCTCTAGCGGCGAGACGTAAAACTAAAAAAACAAGAAATATAATAATATTCGTAGCTTAATAATAGCTCTTTTCAAGCTCTTTTAGCCTAAGTTTGATAAAATCGGCTAAGGCGTTTTTAGTATACAGGGTGTGTTTAGACTTTAAAAAAAATAATAATTTATAAAAAAAACGTGGCAACGTGCGCGCGACGGTGAGACGAGGTGGGAGCGAGTCGTGAAGCGATGACGATGACGCCATTAACGCGAGAGTAACGAAGAGCAGAGAGATCGACAGCATTCGTGGGTAGAAGAAAGGATGTAGAATTTGTCTTACTTTGTAAAATCTAAAATTAAAATAAGTTATAAATCATACAGTCCAATTTCATTTAAATTGGTGGTCCTTCGGCACACGATCCACGCAACATTTTGGTCACATCGAGACGGATAACAGATCCAGACAGTGAAAGTAGGCCTATGGAACGTAATGGCAGCGTAATGGGAACGTAGTGAAGCCAAGCACGGAGCTTCAACGCGGGATTAAGCAAGGTGAGATCGTTCTATGCTCCTTTATTTTTTTGTACCTTCCTTCACGTAAATTCCTTATACTTCTCGATATTTTGCTCCTACCTAGTTGTATTGTAGTTAGAAATTGGCTTTGTTTTTATGACATTATTCTCGTATTTCACACGGTTTTATTAAATTTTAGTTTTAATCGTTTAAGAAACGTTTGGTTTATATACTCGTTACTCGTTACTCGTACTCGTTATAAGCACACGAAAGCTGTGTTATTCTCGTATTTCACGCCATTTTATCAGTTTTCATCATTTCTAATCGTTTAAAACACGTTCGTTTTATATACTCGTCATTAAAATGCCAAAAAAGCGTAATAACAGTAAATGTGATGCCACGTTAGAAGGAGAAGATGATCAAATTTTAGAATTAAGACATGCACGCGAAGTGATATGCGATAGATTACTTCGGTTTTCAAATTTTTTACACGGCAAAGCAGATGAAATATTTCAAATCGAAACGCGATTGAAAAGTGTTGAAGAAGATTTCACGGAATTTGATAAAATTCAGACACGTTTAGAATTTTTATTCCCCGAAGAAAAAGACAATCGATTGGACACGGAATCAACGTTTTATTCGAATATTTCTTGCGCGAAAAAGCTTATATCCGAATATAATAATAAATTAAAAAGTCCTTTATCGGAGAGCCATAATGCACATTTGGCAACATCAAATGTTCATAGGGATTTTGGCGCGGTTGCCAAGCTACCAAATCTCGGATTACCAACGTTTCATGGTAAATATGAAACCTGGTACGGTTTTAAAGATGTGTTTGACTCGGTGGTCAATAATCGACCCGATTTAAGTGATATTGATAAATTTTTGTATTTGAAAATTTGTTGTAAAGATGATGCTTTAAAACTTATCGATTCTTTGGATGTCACGGCATCAAACTATACTATAGCATTAGATTTATTACAAAAACGATATGAAAATAAACGTGCAATAATTAATCACCACGTTAATAATCTTTTATTTAATTTACCCAACGTTTCAAAAGAATCCTCTGTACAGTTAAGAAAACTATTAGATACCGTTCATCAGCATAAAACTGCTTTAGAAAAATTAAACCTACCTGTTCAATATTGGGATATCTTACTCATTGCTGTAATATTACAAAAAGTCGACGATCGTACTAAACGGGAATGGGAAAGTAAGCAGACAAATCAAAACTTACCGACATTAAATGATTTAACGGAATTTTTAACAAAAAAGTGCTTTACACTTGAAGTCATACATAATGATTTTGTAAAATCAAACAATAGTCACGAAAATACGTCACGGCAACAAAATAGAGGTTTTTTAACAAACTCGAAATGTTTTATTTCAACTGGAAACTCGTATGAAAACAAATGTTATATTTGTCAAGAAAATCATTTTATTTATCGCTGTCCAAAATTTGCTAATTTATCAATTTATGATAAGTATAATGAAGTTAAAAAACACAAACTATGCACCAATTGTTTGCGATCGGGACATTCAAAATTCGAATGTAAGTCCAGCGGTTGCAAAAAATGTCAGCTGAAACACAACACGTTTTTACATAACGATCAATATCAACATGTTTCTCAAAGAATTGGAAATCAAAGCGGCAACGTCGCAACATTCCATCCACGAGCAGCGGCTACTGGAGGGGAACTCGAAACCGTCCACGGCGCGGTTACGTCACGGCCGATGCAGCGATGCCAAAGTGAACCAAATCGCAGGGATAGAGAAATCGTAAATTCGGGTGAATTATTAAGCGAACATGGTGTGATTAGCGAGCAACAAGGAGTACATAGCTTATGTACGACTAATAATTCAATAAGCAATAATCCAATATTATCAGATGGTTTTATATCTTACTCGACTTTTAACAAAACTCACGTTTTATTATCAACGGCAACAATATTTATAGCGGACAGTAGTGGCTTTTGGCATAAATGTAATGTACTGCTAGATTCGGGCAGTCAGTCAAACTTAATAAGTCAATCGCTATGTAAAAAATTAAACTTATCGTGTGAAAAGATAAACTTGCCTTTGTCTGGTATAAACCAAATAGTAACAAAAATCACGCATAAAACTTCTACAAAACTAAAATCAAGATTTAGTTCATTTCAAGTAAATTTATCGTTTTTAGTCTTACCGGTTATAACAGAAAGATTACCGCTTTTTAAGTTTGACAAATCAATAATAAATTATCCAGAAAATATTAATTTAGCTGATGAGCAGTTCAACGTTCCAAAAGAAATAGATGTGTTACTCGGGGCAGGGATATTCTTTGATTTGCTCGAAAACGATAAAATTAAGTTAGGAAAAAATATGCCAGTCCTCCAAAAAACATGTTTAGGGTGGATATTCAGTGGAAATTTAAAATTTCAGGAACAGCAAAATAAAGCAATTTGTAATTTTGTAACTAAAGTGACAAATAAAGATTTAGACGAATCCTTGAAAAGATTTTGGCAAATTGAAGATTTATCGAACGAAAAAGTGTTGTCCAAAGATGAACAATATTGTGAACACTTTTTTAATAAAACTACAAGAAGAAGTGCCGATGGCTCTTTTATTGTTAAATATCCGTTTAAACAATACGTTGAGAAACATTTAGGAGACTCTAAATCGGTAGCCTTAAAACGTTTTAAGCATTTAGAAGCACGGTTAAACAAAAATCAAGACTTAAGAGAGCAGTACACAACTTTTATGCATGAATATGAGACATTAGGGCACATGACTTTTAAGTGTAATTTAGAGTTTGATAAATCAATTGACAGTCAATCATTTTTTATGCCTCATACTGCTGTTTTGAGGGACTCTGTTACAACAAAGTGCAGAGTGGTTTTTGATGCGAGCGCAAAAAGTGAATCAGGAATCTCGTTTAATGATATAATATTGGTAGGACCGACAATACAATCTGATCTTTTTTCGATACTTTTACGATCAAGACTTCGAAAGTACGTAATAAGCGCGGATATAAAGATGATGTATCGATGCATCTTAATTGATCCTAACGAACATACATTTCAGCAAATTTTGTGGAGACCTACTCCTCATGAACCAATTAAAGTGTATACTCTAAATACCGTTACATATGGTACGGCTAGTGCACCGTTCCAAGCTACGCGTTGTCTCAAAGAACTTGCAATAAAAAATAAGAAAAAGTATCCAAGAACATCAAAAATAATAGAACAATCCTTTTATATGGATGATCTTTATTTAAGTGTGGATACGCAAGATGAAGCGAAAGAAATTTATTGTGAACTTACACATATATTATCCGGAGCTAACTTAAATTTAAGAAAATGTCATCTAACGAAAAATCCATTTTAAATTTTATTTTAAATCAAAGCGAAGTTCATGATGAAGCTTTAGTTATATTTCATGATAAAAAAGAATTAAAAACTTTAGGCATATTCTGGGACGCGAATCAAGATGTATTAAAATATTCTGTTAACGTAAAATTTAATGAAACAAAAATCACGAAACGTACAGTTCTCTCAGTCATATCACAAATATTCGATCCGCTTGGACTTATTGGCCCGGCTATAATTAACGCCAAATTGCTAATCCAGAAATTATGGCAGCTACATTTAGATTGGGATGAGATTTTACCGCTTCACTTAAAAGAATATTGGTTACATTTTCTTTCACAAATTCCTCTTTTAAGTAAAATCGAGATAGATCGTCACGTTTTAATGTCAAACGCCAAGAGTATTGAATTATATGGGTTTTCAGATAGCTCTGAAAAGGCATACGGGGCATGCATATACTTGTGTTCTTTAGGTGAAAACGGTGAAAGAAAAATACGTCTTTTAACCGCGAAATCTAAAGTAGCCCCTCTTAAAAAACAAACTGTACCAAGATTAGAATTAGTAGCAGCGCATTTACTCGCGGAATTAATTTATAAAATTAAAAACATTCTAGATGTTAATATTTCTAATATTACTTACTTCACGGATTCGACCATAGTTTTAGCTTGGTTAAAAATCGAACCATGCAATCTCAAAACCTTTGTGGCCAATAGGGTGGCAAAAATCTTGGAAATATCCAATATAGAAAGCTGGAAGCACGTGAAAACTAAAGAAAACCCAGCAGACATTATTTCGCGCGGATTAGATCCAAAGGATTTAGTTGAAAACCAAATGTGGTTTCATGGTCCGCAATTTTTAAGGGAAAATCTAGAAAAATATACCCAAGAACATTTAAAGGAAGAACATTATGACATGTTACCGGAAATAAAGATAAATAATATTACATTACACATCTCGAATAACAAAATAGAAATTCAATCTACAGATAATAATTTAAAAATTTTTGAAAAATTTTCAACTATGAGTAAATTGCGAAAAGTTATTGCATATATTTGTAGATTCAAACATCGGACGCTAAATAAAGTTAAAGCTTCTTCAGATTCATTATCTGTTGAAGAGTTGAATGAAGCTTATTCTATCTTAATTCGAAAAGCACAATCGGAATGTTTTCAGCAAGAAGTTAAAGATCTTAAAAAATCGAATAAGGTTTGCAGTAGTAGTAAAATTTTAAGTTTACATCCTTTTCTAGATTCAGACGATATTATTAGAGTAGGCGGAAGATTAAATAATTCGGAGTTAGATTACAATCAACAGCATCCAATTATTTTACCCGATAAGCATAAGCTAACCGACTTAATAATTTTAGAACAACATCTAAAGAACTTGCACGCAGGAACTCAAAATTTACTATCAATTATTCGATTAAACTTCTGGCCTGTAAATGGGAAAAACGTGGTCAAAAGAATAATACGCTCTTGTATAAGATGTTATCGCATAAATCCAAAACCTGGACAATTTTTGATGGGTTCGTTACCACGTTCTAGAGTAACACCAAGTAGGCCATTCACAAACTGTGGTGTAGACTACGCGGGCCCTATCTATGTCAAAGAGGGTACACTTCGCAGAAGCAAGTTAATCAAAACGTATATCTGTGTATTTATTTGTTTCGCGACTCGAGCTGTTCACATAGAGTTGGTAACAGATTTGACAACTGACAGTTTTCTAAGCGCTTTGAAACGATTTTGTTCTAGACGCGGTAAACCAAGTGATATCTATTCCGATAATGGAACAAATTTTGTAGGAGCTAACAATTATTTTATAGAGTTATACAATCTCCTTAATAATGAAAGGCATAATAGTGTTATTACTTCTTTTTTGGCACAAGATAAAATAAAGTGGCATTTCATACCGGCGCGTTCGCCTCACGTTGGAGGCTTATGGGAGGCTTCTGTAAAATCAATTAAATTTCACATAAAAAGAGTTTTAGGAAACGCATCTTTACGTTTCGATGAAATGTACACATTGCTCGTGCAGATCGAGGCGTGCTTAAACTCGCGCCCTCTTATGCCAATGTCTAACGATATTAATGACTATCTTCCTTTGACACCTTCCCACTTCCTCATAGGCGATTCACTAGCCAGTTCCCCCGAAGCAGAAGTACGAGATGTTCCAATTTCACGATTATCCCGATATCAGCGCTTGCAGCAGTTACACCAGCAATTTTGGAACCAATGGTCAAGAGGTTATTTGGCTAGTCTACAAGCCCGATCAAAGTGGAAAAAGGACATTGAGAATACCGCTAAAGTAGGAACTTTGGTAGTTTTAGTTGAGGACAATATGCCTCCATTACGTTGGCCCTTAGCACGTATTACGGATTTGCATCCCGGTGCAGACGGCATGGTCAGAGTTGTGTCAGTTCGTTTAGCCAACGGAACTATTCTAAAACGGTCGATGAGTAAAATTTGCATACTGCCACTAGAGGACAATTAGTGGACAAAGAAAGTTCGCGATTGTGAGAGTTATATAAACCTTTATGTGTTTTTGTGTATATTTAAACTATTGGTTTATTATAATAATTTTTGAAAAGCTGGAGACTTTTCAACCCGGGCGGCATGTTTAGACTTTAAAAAAAATAATAATTTATAAAAAAAAACGTGGCAACGTGCGCGCGACGGTGAGACGAGGTGGGAGCGAGTCGTGAAGCGATGACGATGACGCCATTAACGCGAGAGTAACGAAGAGCAGTGAGATCGACAGCATTCGTGGGTAGAAGAAAGGATGTAGAATTTGTCTTACTTTGTAAAATCTAAAATTAAAATAAGTTATAAATCATACAGTCCAATTTCATTTAAATTGGTGGTCCTTCGGCACACGATCCACGCAACAGGGTGTGTTTGAAGCCAACTTTTGAACACCCCCTACCACTTTATTTTTAGAGATACAGCAAAACTGTTCAAATAAAAAAGGTTCAGATTAGTCTTTACTTTAATAATCAGCTATTTTTTTGTTAGGTTAATTCAGCAAAATGTACAGAAACATCAGTTTTTTAGATTCAAGATTGCAGCCCCCTAGCGGCCATTTTAGAAACTTGAAAATATTTTCCAGGTCATTCTCTTGGCCATTTTAGTAATAAATTTTTTTATCGCAAGCTTCTACGATGAATAGTTTCCCAGATACAGTACCTCGCATTCTTATTTGGCCACCCTGTACAATGGATCAACTTGAGAGTTGTTCAATGAGTCTTGAAAATCAGCTTTTTTTCCAAATACCAGTTCGAACGGGGTAAAATCATGATAAGAACTTGGTGTCGTGTTGTAACAAAATGCGTAGTATTGAGTCCATGTAGACCAGTCTGTTTTTGAATCGTTAATGTACATCCTTAAATATTCATTTAAAACGCGATGATTTCGTTCACAGCCTTCAACTGTTTGTCTGTGATAAGCTGTTGAGATTTTATGATCTATTTTAAGGAATTTAGTTACATTTTTAAATACCTGGTTTTTATATTCGGTTTCCATATCTGTCCTAATTTCTCACATAGGACCATAAATAAGAATGAAATTTTAAACAATAGCTTTTGCAACAGTTGAACCTTGTTTGTCTGATATTGGAATCATTACTACGTATTTTGTTAGTTCGCATTGTATAGTTACCGCATATTCGAAACCGTTGTCAGATTTGGGAAATCTGCCGATTGTATCTATACAGACAATATCAAAAGGCTTTTGGGGGGGTTGGGGTAATTACTAGTGGTTCATCGAGTTTAATTTTAATTTTGTTTACTTGGTATTTATGACATTTTTTTATAAAATTGGCGACGTCGCGTGACATATTTTTCCAAGTAAAACTAGCCTTCAACTTTTTTAAAAGTCGTTTTTGGCCACAATGTCCACCCAATATAGGGTTAGCATGGTAATCCTCAATTAATTTTATTTTTTCATTTTGATCTGTAACTAATTTCTTTACTTGCGAAAGAGCAATACTAGTATTTTTTAAATTGTTAAGGCCTATCTCTTTAATCTTATTACTTGCGCATAAATTAAAAATTGAATCTCCTAAGCTTAGTTTTATTTTGTTTATATTTAAATCTCCAGCTATATTATCCAACTGAGACAACATATACTCTAATGCAATGTTGCCATTTGAGATTTTAAAAGTTTTTTGTGCATATAACTTGTTTTTGTACCTTATAAGCATCCTAAGATGATTAGGTCTAACTTGAAAATGCAGTGAAGCTAATTTAATAATGTCAACATTACGCACTGCTTCGTACACCGATGGTTTCAATATTGGTTGTTGCAACACTGGTTTATTAACTGATTCGGTAGTTCTAGACATAGATCGAGTAATAGCCAATACCTGATGAACCTCTTGAAGTTCATGAATAGTAATTCTACTAAGAGCATCGGCGCAAACGTTTTGCGTACCTTTTACGTATTCAATATCGAAATTATATTCTTCTAAGCCTAGTCTGATTCTCGTAAGCTTAGATGAAGGATCTTTCATGGAAAATAAATATACCAGCGGTCTATGATCTGTACGCACTAAAAATTTTGTACCGTAAATATAGCAATGAAAATGTTTAATTGCCCAATGAACTGCTGTTAATTCTTGTAAAATGGCTGGTTTATTGGACTCTCCCTTGGTAAATGATCGGGAGGCGTACGCCATTGGCAGATCGTTGCCATTAAAATTTTGTGAAAAGAACAGCAGCGCATGCAATTTTTGAGGCATCTGTTGTTATTATAAATGGTTTCGTAAAGTCAGGGTATTGCCATATTTTAGGTGAAATTAAAGAATTTTTTAATTCATCAAGCGATTTTTGACAATCTGGCGTCGATGTAAAATTAACATTTTTTCTAGTTAATTTATTAAGATGAGCTGATATTTCTGCTCACCTAGGTATAAATCGGCGATAGTAGTTTGTAAAGGCAACGAACCGCTTGACCTCGTCAGCACTTTTGGGTACTGGATACTTATTTATGATGTCATATTTACTATTGTCGGATAATATACCTTTGTTTGTTATTTTGTGACCTAGATATGTTACTTCGTTTTTAAAGAATTTGCACTTTTCAGGATTTAATTTTAAGTTAAATTTTCTGCATGTTTCAAAAACTTCATACAGGTTTTGAAAATGATGATTTTCAGAACAACCGATCACGATAAGATCATCTATAAGCCCTTTCAGGGGTAATGCCGGCGAATGCCATTGACATCATCCGCTGAAAGCTGTTTAGGCTAACTGATAGTCCAAAAGGTAAACGTGTAAATCTGAAAGATCCCGCATCAACACTAAACTGAGTTACGTCTCGAGAGTTTCCATATAAGGGTACCTGGTGAAAACCACTAATAAGTTCAATTACTGAAAACCACCGAGCTCTGCCCAGCTGATCTAATATATCATCGATACGAGGAAGTGGAAACTTGTCAGCAATGAGTTTTTTATTTAGCTGGCGAAAATCAATGACTAACCTCCATGCTTTTTGACCGTCAGGAGATTTTTTGGGTACCAGCAAAACTGGGTTATTATAGTTGGAGATTGATGGCTTTATAATATTTTGTTCCAATTATTTATTGACTTATTTGTTTATTTATTTTTTTTGAGTATGCGGAATTCTATAATTTTTAATATCATATAGTAAAGTTAGTCGGAGTTCTTGTTGATAAAAGTTGTTAACTGTTATTTTATTTGACTTAAGGGCAAAAATATCTGAAAATTCGTTGCATAACTTAATTAATTTTTCTTTGACAAACTCAGGTACATCTTTAACATTAAGCTGCGTCATGAGATTAGAATTTCTATCGTTATATTCTGTATCGATTTTATAGATATTAAATTCTGCTAGGCTTGTCGTTTTTAACTGAATATTATTAAGAGTAACGTTTTCGCTTGTTGTATTAATAATCTTAACAATAGGGGAATTTTGTGAGACAATAGTTCTCGCAACAAAGATACCAGACCTTAGTTCCGCATTTTCTACTACTAAATCTTCTATAACAAATTGTAGGCTTTTTATCTCTAGTAGTACCTCACACCTAGCTGGAATAACTATAGAGTCTTCAGAAATACTATTTTGAATCGGTATAATAATATTATTGTTATTCGACCTAATAGTCATAGTCCAATTCGAATAGTTTAAATTACATTTGAATTTAGCAATAAAATCTTGACCCAATATTGCATCTGTCGGGATCGGAAATGAGGAATCTACTACGTGAAAAAAATGTTCGACTTCGTGTCCATTAATAGAAATGAGCGTTCTTACAATACCTAAAGTTGTGATAACTTCATCTGTTACTCCTTAAATTTGACTAGGGGTGTGTGAACTTATAATTTTGTTTGGACTAATTGTGTCATTTTTAAATATAGAAATATCTGCACCAGTATCGATTAAAAAAGTATTTTTATGACCAGTCATTTCTGTAAAAAATACAACAAAGTTGGAAAAGGAAAAGTTCATGTTAAGCACATAATTTACGAGATATCCCCCAACCTCCCGGTTTGGGGGTCCATTTCGTTTCCCTGGTCAGGTATTGTGCTAACTGCCCTAACTGACCTGTGAAATGAGTTGTTGGCTCTATTGATATTAGTTTGTCTGTCATTATTATACCTGTTACATGTATTATTATTAAAACCGCGATTATTTCTCCCGCGTTCATTATTGTGCCTATTGAAATGTTGCCTGCGTCGAGTGTTATTGTAATAATTATTATTATTAGGTCGCCTACCTCTATTATTATAAAAAAATCTGTTATTATTTCTAAAATTATTTTGACCTGAATTAACATAAAAAACGTTTGAAGTTAAAGCCTGGCCATTATTATTTATATTTATAAATTTATTGATAACTTCCTGTACTGTGGTAAATGTACCTGCCTCTATAGCAATCCTAGCCCTTTCGGAATTAGCATTTTGAGCTAAGGCTCTTACTGTTTGATCAGTAGAATACTTTGCTGCGACATTGGCGGGGACACCCTCGCTAATATATATCGTTTTTAATTTTTCAGCTAGAGATTCAACATCCGAAGCATAACTTACAGTATCTCTAGAATGTTGCCTAAAATTTAATAGCTTTGTTGTTAACAGCTGTGAACTCTCTCCTTTAATTTTTGAACGGAAAGTGTTAATAATAATAGTGTTATTAATAATGTTAGTATAATTTCTGCAAGGGATGCTTCGGTAGTTATTAAACCTCGAGCCTTACTTGTAAGTCGTGTTTTAACGTAGGCTACTGCGTTTACTCCATGATCGCCCGAATTTTTATTAAGTAATGTAAGCGCATTTAGAAATGATTGTAGCCTATCATGTGAGCCATCAAACTCCTGAGGTGCTATTTTCCCAGCTAAAGTACAAAACTTTAAATTTGACAAAGGCATATTTTTTTCCTCTTCGTCGCTCGATGCTATATAATACTCGTCCAAAATTAACGGATCAATTTTTTCTATACAACTTAATGGGACTTTATATGGAACTTTTAATATCTCAAATGCCCTTACTACTTTACTTCTAATAAAAAGAAATAGGTACGTCTTTAGTTTGATTCTTTTGCTGATTATCTAATTGAACCCAAATATCCTTAATAAAGGCTGTCGTTTCATTGAATAACTCTACTAAATTATCCGTAATATCGGCTCTTGTTTCCGGATTTGTTGGTACGGCCTTTTTTATAGCCCTTTTTGAATTATTTATAGCCCCTTGTTTAAATTCCAGTAAAGTTTTATTAGTCCTTTCCCAGTTTAAAGACATAGAACCCAATATTATTAGAATAGTTTGCTTAAATGCATAATATTGTCAATTAAAAAATATATAAAATTCACACGCATAAAATAGCATTCCCTTCTTTACTTAAAAAAACATAACACCCGTCTAGAATTATAAAAACAGGAATAAAAATAAAATTGAAAATTAAGGCTTACTCGGTAGATTATCCTTGGTTGTCCAATAAAATTGCATGCGTATACCCGCACTACTATAGCTGCATTCGATTTACGCGCACTAGTTTAGCCGCTAGTAATTTCAGTCATTCCTGAAAGTCATTTTCACTAAATTTCACTAAACATTTTTCACTAAAAATTGCGTCTAACTCGTGTCGTTTGTCAATGGGCTGGTTAAGGGTTAATAATAGGGTTTGAAGCGGCAGCATCTCTTCTTAACTGGGCCAAGTTAATCGTAGAAACAGCAAGCTCACAAGTTATCTGCTTCCTAATATGCTTCTTGTACATTTGAAAGGACTTTATGATCACCATCATAATAAGCAAAATAACTATTATGTACAAAATTGCTTTAACGTCCTTTGTAATGTTGTATTCTTGCTCCTGCACTACAAAGTTTGAATTGACTACCCCATTTTCTGTCAAATCTTGGTGAGTGGATTTGCTTTGCACCATTTTTCTGATTTGCTTATCGCCAGTACATTGCAATATTTTTGGAAAAATTAGTAAAAAAAGAAACACTTTACTTTTAATCGGGCCCAGAATAATCTTTTTCTTCAACAAAACTTATTATTTCTCCATGATTCGACTGGCCAAGGGTTACCATGTAATAGCCGGGTACTAAAGACAAGTAAAACAAGGAAGATTCCCCATCTAAAACTGTTTATTGAATGAATTGAAAAATATTTCCATACAAAAGCAATTGAACAGCGTCACAGTTACCTAATTAGACACGAGCCGCGATATAGCTTATTTTGCAAATAGCTGCTATACTAGGTCGACTAATTATTGCAATCAACTATTAATGTATATAATAAATAAAATGTAGCCTACTTTGCTTTTAAAGAATTTGCCTAATATTATAAATAATTCCTTTATAATGGAAAGGAGAAGAAAATTACACATATTATATGCCTTTATATATAAAATAATAAAGTCGAGTCAACCCCCTTATTTAAATAAGTTATTTACTACTCTCTCGCATTTACACAATACTCTGGGTGTTTTTAGGATACCTCAACATGGAACAAGTAACTTCCACAAGTCATTTTATGTTGTCGGAGGTACAATGTGGAATAACTTGCCAAATAATATTTGTGACTTAAAAAATTTTACACCAAGGTTAAGCAAATTCTTCTCGACTCCCAACGAGATGCCCAGTAGTATGTTTAATATAAACTGCAAAATCAACTAAGACCAAAGATAAGCTGGCCTGTTCAATTTCTTTTGTTGTTCTCTTTTGTCTATTCTTGTTGCCTTCCGTCGCATGCCAGCCAAATTTGCTTTGCCATTTTTTGTTTCTGCCCTTTTTAGTTTTAGTTTTGTTCTTTTTTAGGTTAATTAGGAATTTTCTTTTGTCTTTATTTATAATCTTTTTAGTTTGAATATGTTGGTTTGTAATGTCATTTTCTTGCTAAGGCTTGTTTCACGCAAATTGCGCTCTCGGTTTTATATAATCGCGAAGCAGTTCCTTTTACCAAAAATTGTCAATTTTTTTTTCTCGTGTAAATATATTTATAACTATTTTTTTTTGGTAATAAACTTTTTTTGACTTATCTTACAGAGCTTAGACAAGTTTTTTAAGAAGTTAGGAAATTAATTTACGTAGGCCAATCCGGAAGTGTGGTTTCCACCAGGGTTCGAATACCTCAGCCTAGTGGAGAAAAATTTAGAAACTCAGATATGAGTGAAACTAAGTCAGCATTCGTAAACCATCTCATCATTTCTGGCCACTTCTTTTTGAACTTTTTGAAGAGACTAATCTGGCAAACCCTCGTGCAAAGTTTCAAAAAATTTTAATAAGCGAATCTTGAATTATTCAATTAAATGTAATTGCAAAATTACTAAATTTTCGGTTCAGGTAAAACCAAACACCAGCCACCAGCAAACAATTTGTTATAAGGCTTTGTCAAATCTGACGTACAGCCAAATACAAAAAATGTTTTTTTTTTTTAGTTTTATCAATCTCACAACAATAAATTTAAAGTAAGACACGTTAACGTTACTTTTTTATCTAAACTTTTATTTAATATAACGATGAAGTTGAACCAATAACAATTATTATTATCGATTATTAAAAAAAATATTTTATCATACTTAGAATTTAATTAAACCAATAAGCAGTATCTGAAATATTTTCAATTTATTTTCCCATCAAGCCTATCTGGTCCATTTCAAGCATTAAACCTATTGTTAGTAAATTCGAGTCCAAAGACATTGCAATAAATAATTGTAAATGTTTAACTCAGAAGCTCGAAAATAGATCCGAAAAAAGAGAGAACAGAACTCTTAATATTTTACTAAGTGTGGAAAAATAAAATAAGATAAAATAAAATTAAATACAATAACTTTTTTAAAAATAATAGAGAATTACATAAAAACATCAATTAATCAAATATTCAAACAACCCCCCATTAACAGATAAAAACAATATCCTAACCGACCATAAAATTCATTTCTAAGGTTACTAAGTTGATATTGGGAAATTTTATTACATTTTAAGGAAATAGCGTTTTGTAACTGGTTTAGATTCTCAACACTTTTTAAATGACCCCACAAAAAGAAGTCATTCGATGAAAGATCAGGTGACCTGGCTGGCCAAAGTATCCGGTATCGTGGACCAAAAATATTGCCGTTAAAAGCATTTTCCAACCACTCTCTAACCATACGGGCATTATGGGCTGGGCAACCATCCATTTGGTACCAGGTCATTTGATCTTCCTGAACAACTTCTTCCAAGGCTGGTCCAATTTGATTTTGAAATAAGTCCAAATAGGTTTCAGCTGTTAGGTTATAGTCTATAAAAAGGGTCCAATGATATGGTGTCCGATAATTCCCACGAATATATTTGTTTATTGGGGATTTTGTGTCCGACTATGAACAAATCGATGTTCATTTTCTTGGCTCCAATACCGGCAATTCTGAACATTTGGTTCATTGTTGAGGGTAAATGTACATTCACGATAAAACAAATATTTCTTAAAAAATTCTAATCATTATGTGCTCTTTCCATCATTTCAAAACAAAATGCCATTCTTCGCTCTTCATCTCCTTCCTGCAGCTCTTGATGTTTTTCGAATTTATACGAATATTATTTGTATTTTTTTAAAGTGCGCAATACCGTTGTATGATGTTTATTTACCTCTTGCCCAAGAACCCTCGTACTAACCATCTTGTTTTCCTCCACACTCAGTAGAATATTAAGATCTCTGTTCTGGGTCCGTTAAAGTTGAAGGGACGGCTAAAAAACGATTTTTTTTTAAATTTTTACATAGAATGTTGAGTTTGAACATTTTATTGATAAAAAAAAGAGGATGAAGTAAAAAAAATGCAAAATTTTAAAAATTATAAAGGATTTTCTACTTACGTATGACTCACAATTACACCCGGCTTAACTACACTCTATTTGCGATTAGGCATCACGTTGACCATTATATATGCTATTAATTTAAATTTAAAGCTTTAAGAACAAAATTCTGTAACTTAAGGATTTACATCACTTCTTTAGGTAATAAACACAAATTTCCACACGCAAATCAGGAATATCAAATATGTAAATACGGATTTATTCATAAATAAAAAAGACTGTCAAAATGTCACTTACGTCAACAAATATTATTCTATAGGCTACGGTACTAGTACGATTATCGTAATTTTCTGTTCTGTCTCATTATAGGTAAAGTCCGAAACGGAATTGCACTTCAAATTGAGAATGTGATAGAGCGAGCCGCAGATGCAACAGAATTGAGCACAACAACGATCGCAAATATAAAAAAGAATGGGATAAAATCAGATCAGGATTACGCTGCTCATATATTTTCCAAGCAAAAGACCGCAAAAACCAAATCTACAACATATTTGAAAAGTGGAATTCGGTACGAGCAGTAGAAGCATGGTATAAAAGGAGCAGTGAATAATGGTATAAAATTATTTTAACTCACTGGGAAAAATTTAAATACTGACAATTTAATTTACTTGTTCATGAAAAAAATGCTGCTTGAAGGAATATGTTAACACATTAAAATGAAAATACCATTCCAAAAAATAAAACATACAAACTCAAAAAAAACACGCCATATTGCATTACTAAGTTAATGAAGTTGCAACGATATGATTGAATACTTAAACGACGATCATAAAATAAAATTTGCTAGAACAAAAAAAGCGTAATCAATATCGTCAGTATTGTCAGAGTCAGAACTGAAATCAGAGATATTGTCTTCGTCATCGTCGTCTTCGTCAGTCGTAATCACAAGTGGCAGAATGTCATAGGCATCACACACTTGTATTGCCCCCAAGCCTTTTCAATTACCTTTTCTGTATGAAAAATCGATTTTTGCCAATGATCTATAGAAATTTCGTTTATTATCCTTTCCCATGTAGTCAGAACTCCTGAAGGTAATTAAAATTGGAAATATATTAATCATATTTTCGTTTACACTCCGACCATACCATTTCAATTGCATTAAACTGGCAATGATATGGTGGCAGTCGCAAAATTTTGTGTCCTAAAGGTTTAACATATTCATCAAGGAAGTACTTTTTTTCACTAGGGCAGTTTCTGCGTGCAATACTCCATATTTTATCTTTCATGGCTTTTTCTGGAAAGCCAATATTCTTTTTCTTCACCCATTCGGTCATTCTCTGCTTTGTTCAAGATTTTCTCGGGATTTCTTCTAATAAACTAGAAATGGTAACTTGCATTGTCCATGATTATAAATGACTTTGGGGGAAGATTTGGAACCAGCTGAGTTTTAAACCAGTTTTCGAAGTTTTTCCTGTTCATATTGTCATGATAATCTCCCGTCTTTAATCTACTCTTGAATATTAAATTTGCACCCTTGATGAAGCCATCTTTGGTTCCGGCGTGGACCACGATATAATGATGACCTCAAAAATAAAAAATAATTCAATTCTCTTCTTTTAAAAATCATTCTTCCAGAACATAAATTTAATATAATTAATAAGTAATGTTCCATGCACATACGAGTAGTATATGGAGTTAAATTCCCTCATACTGTCTTAGAGAGAAATTATATGAAACTATGAAACAGATGAAATTATGAAGTTAGAAGGCCCTTACAAGGGCAATAGTTTTTATTCAAAAAAAAATCTTAAAAGATAACCAGATAATTTTTACCTTCACTGTTTTTCCTTGAATCCGTGTACTTGGTGTCATCTTGCCAGCTACTACGAAATGATCCCTTGCTAAAAATCCACGTCTCGTCAATGAAAACTGGACTAAAACCTTCCGGACCTATCTACATTTCTATTTTTGATATACTCCCTTAAAAAATTAATTCTTTTATGAACAATATTTGGCAAGTCCATCAAATATTTTTATTGATCCATCTTCTTAAGGAGTCAATGGAAAACTCAAAATATTCAATTCCTATACTTCCCTATACTTTTCTCTTATTGTTGCCAATATTACATATTCTTTTCTGGCGTACATAGAATAAATTGTGTCCCGAATTCTATGTTTCAAATATGTTGTAATTTTGGTTTTTGCTGTCTTTTGCTTGGAAGATATACGGGCTGCGTAATCCTGATCTGATTTTATCCCATTCTTCTTTATATTTGCGATCGTTGTTGTGCTCAATTTTGTTGCATCTGCGGCTCGCTCACATTCTCAATTTGAAGTGCAATTCCGTTTCGGACTTGTTCCTTTTCCAGCTGAAAAAAAGCCAATATATTTAAAATCATCAGCTGCGATTGTTCATTATAAAGTCCAGTTCAGAGATCTATTAGAACCTTTGATGTGTCGCATATGCCGCACTAACTAGTCCGTGCGCCCATGTCGTATTTATTGTCGCATGATATACATGTTTAAATGGCAAAATTTTATATTGTTTATCTATAAAATCATTTTTAAATATACGTAAAACCCCATGTTTTATACTATTTTTTATTGTTCTTTCAAAAATGTCTATTTTTAGAAAGTAAATAATATCACAAGAAAATAATATAAAAAAATTGACCGCGGACTAAAATCCAAGCATCTTACAAATTATTTTAAATACTTCCAGCACTCACAGACTTGTCACCTCTTTTTAGCCAGTCTATTAAACAAAGATAAAACACCTGCGTTCTGGCGATTCCTACTTTAGGCTGTGCAAGTGATTGTGTATCTCTCTCTATCCCACTGATTTTGAGAATTACGGGGCCGTAACCAAATAAGTTTTTGGGTTGTTTTTGTATTACTTTCGACGTGTTTCTAAAGAGATCTTTAAGGATGGGTCTATCACCTTTAATAGTTGGAAGGGGGGTCATGTGAGGTTATTATTATTTGATGGGTTTTGCCGGTTTTGCTTTTTACACGTTTATGAAAGTGGAGAATTTAGAATTTGGCCTTTATTCGTCTAAATTTTTTTGCAGTTTTTACTGTGAGGAAGTGTGTTTTTTTATTTGTGTTTGTGGATTTGTTTTGGTATTGTACCTAAAGACCTTAAAATGTTTCGACCCTGGGAAAATAGGCAGGAAAATTTGGCAAACGAAGAGGAAAGTGTTTGTGCGGGCTTATGGAGAACGTGGGTGCACAATAAAGACAATAACATTTGTGATGAAAACAATAAGAATGATCTGGACAGTGATTTAGACTTACATAGTTCTGATAGTTCATTTTCAAGTGTTGAGGAAGCAAAAAGAAACAAGGGAAGTAGAAGCTACAGGGAAATATCAAGCAGTTTTAAAACGAAATTGTACAGACAACAAATTTATCTAAATGTCTATAACAATCTAAGGAATGATCCTCGGTTCACAAATGATCGTAGCGCTTTGCAAAAAACAGCGTTTTTAACAGGGGTTTCCTATAGTACAATATGCCTGTACAAAAAGGGATTAAAGACAGAATAAAAAGGAAAGATGCAGGACAATCAAAGGGACTTGACACGGATATTGCCAAATTGCTAAGGAAAGATGTGTATTCTAAATACAAAAACAATGTGGTTCTGACCATAGAGATGGTTAAGGACACCTTATCGGCAAAGGACCAACATTTCTCAGTCTCAACCTTGCGGAGATACCTGATAAAACTTGAATTTAAGATTAAGATGGTTAACAAAAGAGCTGCTGTAATGAGATTGTCAGGTGGTGTATAGAATATTTGAAGAAAATTAAAAAATTTTGGGAGGAAGAAAATAGTAAGAAAACCCTATTTTTATTAATTAAACAAGTTTAAAGTTTTGTTTTTTTCAGCTTACTGCCCCTGTTTGTCCTTCAGCGACACAATAAAATATACTTATATAATGTAATGCTTTAGTATCCCATATGCTGATGTGCGAGATAAAGTTGGAATCCAAAGCGGCAACAAAGAAACTGTTTTCTTCCTTAATGGAAGAAACTGCTAAAGAACAAAGGCCAAAAAAACAGAATTTAAAAAATTGTATTAATTCTTTGGGCCAGATTCAAAATAGTGGTTAAATTTATAAAAGTATTTAGTATCCTCACTGTAATTTTAGGATCCAGTATACTTAAAATGTAGTGTTTTCTATAAGATTTTTAGTTTTTAGTATAAGCATTTATTTTTGTCAATTTTTATCTAATTTCTCCTAATATGTACAATAACTAAATATGAGGCAAATAAATTAATAAATATTACATTCAGGATGTAAAGTGTGTTTTTTTATAAGTAAAACTTGTGTTTTTTACATGCATAAGATATAGACAGCTAGATGATTTTCTGACTATATATTTTTATCAAAAGAAGTTGGTACTAAATATAGAGATGGGGGTTTTCATGAGTATATTATTATACAGGGTGGTCCAGTTTCGATGGCGGAAAATTAAATGGCCGACGGAGAACGAAAAAATAATAAGTTTGCTATTATAAATAATATTCGAAAAATGATTCATTACAAAATTACAGGGTGTCAAAATTCTAATTAAAAAAATCAATTTTTTTTATTTTTCTTAAACCACTTTAAATATTTTGATGAAATTTGGCACGTTTAGACAATTAATCAAGACGCATCTTTTTGTGCAAAAATTATTAATTTTATTCACCAGTGGCGTGTGTGCGGGTCGACCTTCATACAATTTTAATTAAAAAAGGATGCGCCAATGTTTTTTTTTTAATTTTTTTTTTTTTTTAAATCCTTGTTTAATTTAAAATAAAAAACCTATCTTTACTTTTTGTCGTACGACACACTGTTTGCGAGTAAAAAAATAAATTTTTATAAATGCTGATTTTTTTTTTATTAAACAAAAAATATGAAAATACTAAATTTAATTAAAGGCTAAATTATTCTGTTGGGTTCTAAAAAAGACACAAGAATCTGGATTCCGAAATTCAAATAAATAATGAATATAATAATGCCGGCAAGAAGGCAATGCATGCATAAAACAAAAGACGGTCTGTTTGTATTTTACAGTTAATTATTTAAGTAAGTCAAATTATTGCGTTGGTTCACTTATAAATTTTGCTATTGTTAACAGTGTTGTTAAAAGTATTGTGAAAAATGCGTTTTTCAAGTAATGAATACGCTGATATTCATTTTTGTTATGGATTTTGTGATGGAAATGCGGAAGCGGCAGTTCGTGAATATCGAAGACGGTATCCAAATAGAAGAATTCCAGATGCTCGCGTGTTCATTAGAACACATCAAAATTTTAGGAACTTTGGTCTACGTGGTAATAATTAAGAATACCGAAACCAGAGAAATAATAATGAAAATCGTGTACTGCGCACTTTTGATAATAATCCAAGGCTGAGCTCTCGCAAGGCACTCAACAACTACAAATTCCTAAATCTCAAATATTGCGAACCTTACACGCTGGCCACAGGCATGCATATCACCTACAGCCTGTTCAGGGTTTACACCCTGGTGATGCTCAAAAGAGAGTAAGATTTTGTCAGTGGCTTTTAAACTCAACGGAGGAAAATCCCGACTTTTTACACAAGATACTTTGGACGGATGAGTCTTGTTTTACAAGGCGCGGAGTAATAAATTTTCATAACATTCATGTTTGGGCACAACAGAAACCTCATGCAATTCGGCCAAGATCGTTTTAAAATGAATTTTCCGTTAATGTTTAGTTGGGCGTTATTCGTGATAATGTTTGTGGTCCGCATTTCCTACCTCCAAGGCTAAAGTCACAACTATTTCTGGAGTTTTTAAATAGTAGTTTGCCGGACTACATTGAGGATTTACCCATTAATTTGAGACATGAAAGTTGGATACAACTGGATGGAGCCCCCCCCCCACATTTTGGAATAGGTGTAAGAAACTGGCTTAATAATAATTACCCTCGAAGGTGGATTGGCCGGCTAGGGAGGAATGATATTAATGATCAAAATGGTATTGGACCAATACCCTGGCCACTCAGGTCACCGGATCTTAATCTACTAGATTTTTACGTTTGGGGAAACATTAAGGATAAAGTTTACGCTAATCCCGTATTTAACAGAGAGGAATTAATCTTAAGAATTCAGGAAGCATGTAATGACATGCAAAATCAAAATTTTGTGGTACTGGCTGCAATAAACTCCTTAATAACTCGGTGTAGAAAATGTTTTGAGGTCCGTGGGCTGCATTTTGAACAACTTCTTTAATTATTGATTGTTTTTATTTTGTTATTGTTTTTAAATAAATGTGTTATCTTCTTATGTGTTTTTATAAATCAGCATTTTTACTCGCAAACGGTGTGTCGTACGACAAAAAGTAAAGAGATGTTTTTTATTTTAAATTAAGCAAGGATTTCATAAAAAAAAAGAAATTAAAAAAAAAACAGTGGCACATCATTTTTTTAATTAAAATTGTATGAAGATCAGCCCGCACACACGCCACTGGTAAATAAAATTAATAATTTTGGCACAAAAAGATGCATCTTGATTAACTGTCTAAACGTGCCAAATTTCATTAAAATATCTAAAGTGGTTTAAGAAAAATAAAAAAAAAATATTTTTTTAATTAGAATTTTGACACCCTGTAATTTTTTAACGAAACATTTTTCGAATATTATTTATAATAGCAAACTTATTATTTTTTCGTTCTCCGTCGGCCATTTAATTTTCCGCCATCGAAACCGGACCACCCTGTATAATAATATGTCATAATATGTATTAATTAAAAAAAATCAATAATAAAGGACATTGAATATGGCAGCTAAAATCCTCATTAATAATTACCACCAAGTTAAAAGAAATCTGAATACCCAAAAGGAATAAAAAATCATAAATTTCAATACCCAAAGGATATAAAAAAAAGGAAATATATAAAATTTGAAGACAAACAAAAATATTTTACCCTTTTGTGTCAAAAAGTAAATATTTAATGCCTTAATCCACAAAATAAATAGGTGTAAGTAATTGGTACCACCTATTCTCTCATCACTTGTTATAAACACCCCACTGACGGCGCTAAACACTAAACTTATTAAGTTAAAATTTTCAGTTAAACTCATTTTACGTACTTAAATCTTATATTTAAATTTAATATTATCTTGCTATCAACTATCCTGAATTTCTAACTTAATAAAACTAAACCTAAATTTCCCGAATAATAAAGTTTTAAATACAAATAAATTTTAAGGCCGGACCTGTGCAACTTTTCACGCTTGAGAAGCTGTGACTGAGGGCAGACGTCTAACAAAATAGTACGTGGGCGCATGTAGTCAAATTTTACGAATCAAATGTATAAATTCTTAAAAAAATGCTTAAAACATTTATTTATTTAATAGAATGATTAAATATCACTTCGAATATTACTTTATGACTCTTTTCACATAAAATTTTGCGATTTAAACATGCATGTCATGTAAAAATACAAGCAACACCGGCACACGGACTATTCGCGGCCTATCAAAGATTCTAATAGATCTCTGAACTGAACTATACCTATTATATCTTTTTTTAGGCATTATCTAACACTTTTCGAAATAACTTTCAAGAACAAGTTAACAAACCAATATTTTTGATTGACAGTGATGGATATTTCACATAACCTAGTATATAAAAGATGAATAATCATCAGACACCAATTTTTTTCAATTTTGTTGTCGCCGCTGTTTGGAATGTGCTAAACAAAGATAAACAAAAATGACGTCATTACAAATGGGTATAATTTCGACTTTAATTATTTGCCGTGTGCGCACATGAGACCGTGTTTGTGCTTGTTTGTACTTATAATTCCTATGCCTTATTCCTATTCCTAATGCCTATAATGAATTTAAAGATATTTATTGTTTTGACTATAAGTTAATGTACATTAAACCTCATCGTTATTATTCAGCTATTAATAATTAAATATCTTAGATTATGTTTTCTTTTTAAAATGTATATTTATTATAGAGGGTGTCCCAAAAGTGATGGATCAAACTCAAACAGAGAATTGAGGGAGTCATGTTCAATCAAAATCACCCCCCATGTTGTTATGCAATTGTGAATAGTTTAAAAGTTATAGCCATTTTTATGTATTTTTTAAATTCAAGCACACTGTCAAATAAAAGCTTATAAAAAAATTATACAGTGGATTAAACAATGCGTTTTTTTGTTTGTTTTTACCTAGAAGTGATGTACCTTTCTAATAAAAATATTTTTTTAAATATTACCTTTCGAAAGAGCTAAAAAAAAATTTCTTTTTGGACTTTTTACAACTTTAAAAATAAGTACCCTTAACTTTGATGACATTTTTTTCTCAAAAATGTAAGACATAAGAGTGACCCTGTAGCTTAAAAAATTCTGCGTTTTATACCGATTCCAGCAAGGCATGACTTAAATACTTTGGTTTCTTATTGGCTAATTAAATTTTGACTTTTTCAAAAAAGAGGCAAAAAAGAATTTTATGGCTAAATCAATATTTACCAATTTTTTAAAATAAATAATTGTGTTTTGTTGGGTTGGTTGATTGCAATAAGGTACAAAAAACATTAGAAAATGGTTTATTGTTTTACATGGTAGTTTTGCTATCATTTACAATAAGTGTTCAAAATGTCTGCCGCGAAATCTAATGCATAACCTACATCGGCGTATAAAATTTCTCTTAATCATTCTGAATGAACGTTTATTTTGAATAATTAATCTAGTTGCTGTAATTATTTGGTGGCGTAGCTCTTCCTCATTACGATTTTCCCTGGCATATACCAACTCCTTAAAGTACCCCCATAGAAAAAAATCAATTAGATTGAGGTCGGGGGAGCGTGGTGGCCAACAAATTGTACCTCCCCGTCCATTCCATCGACCAAGGTAGGCCTCATTTAAAAACTGTCTCACCTGAAGGCTGCAATGGGCGGGCGCTCCATCGTGCTACAGCCATATTGATTGACGAATGTTTAATGGAATATCCTGAAGTAAAACAGGTAAGTTTTCTTCCAAAAATCTCCTATAAATTTCACCATTTAATCTGGCTGGTAGTTCAAACGGCCCAATTAATGAACCATTAAGAGTGCCACTCCACATGTTCACACTAAATTGATGTTGAAAGCGGTCATTTCTAACAATTCTGGGGTTAAAATATGCCCAGTGGTGTAAATTGTGAATATTAAATATTCCCGCCCTCTCGGCGGAAACTAGACTCGAAAACTAGACTCATCTGACCATAAAATTTTGTTAAAAAATTGTGGATCCTGCCTATTACGATGAAGCATTTCTCTACAAAATTCCACCCTCTTGTCATAATCACCCGGTAATAGATCTTGAACCCGTTGTACATGATAGGGATGCAACTGGTTTCTTCGTAGAATGCGGTGTACTGTTGTTCTCGGAATACCAGACCGTCTTGATATGCGGCGAACACTAGTTGAAGGTTCCTCTAATGCCATTTCAATGATGTCATCTTCTGCCTCAGCATTTTCATCAGGTCTTCCTATTCTGCGAGGATTTCCAGGAATCTGCCCCTCCACGTATGCGTTATGCACTCGTTAAAAAACCCTGTAGTCAGGATATCGTTCACGATCAGGAAATCCCTTTCAGCCGCTCGAGCGTTTTCATTACAAAATCCATAAACATAATGCATTTCTGCATTCTCACGGACGGTATAAGGCATTATGTGTTCAGTTGTATAAATGATACAAAATTGTATGTACTTAGCCAGTACCTGGACAACACAATACTACCTATTTTAAATTATTTTTCAATTTTGTTTACGACAAAAAACACGACAAATCAACATTCTTCAAAATAACCGCAGATAAATTGGTCAGTATTAGAAGTCGACATACTTATGTATTTTTAAACATTTTTGAGACACTTTACTATCTTAATTTTATTATTTTTTCGTAAAATAATAAAGCAAAATATTGATTTAGCCATGGAATATTTTTTTTGCTTATTTCTTAAAAAAATAAAAATTTAATTAGACAATAGGAAATTTTAATAATCTATTCAAGTTGTACTTTGCTGGAATCAGTATAATTTAAAGAAGTTTTTAAGGTTCAGGGTCACTCGCATGTCTTATATTTTCTTCGCAAAAAAATGGCATCAAAGTTAAGTACTTATTTTTAAAGTTGTAAAAAGTCCAAAAAAATTGTTTTTCTAGTGCTCTTAAAAAGTAATGTTTAAGAAACATATTTTTGTTGGAGAGGCACATCATTTCTAGGTACAATAAAAAAAACAGATTGTTTAATCAACTGTATAATTTTTTTAAAAGCTTTTATTTGACAAAGGTGCTAGAATTTAAAAAATACACAAATATGGCTATAACTTTTAACCTATTCACAATTGCATAACAACATAGGGGGTAATTTTGATTGTAAATGACTCCCTCTATCTCCTGTTTGAGTTTGATCCATCACTTTTGGGACACCCTGTATATAAAATTACATAAAATATCAAATAATTTAAATAAATAATACCTATTTTTTAACACCTGATAAATGTATTTTGTTCATGTAATGTAAAATCTAACTATATTATGCCTTTATTATCTAAAATTGAGTCCACAGCCAATCCATCCAACTAAAAAGTGTTCCAGACAAAACCAAAAAATACTATTGGGGACATAGTGAAGCCACTGCCATTTTTGTCAATAAGGTTGTTTTATTTTTTGTGTGTACTTCTATGCACTTGTGTGTAAATTACAAAATATGTAATTAAAAGAGGTACAAAGCGATAAAAAATTATATACATTTACAGGAATAGCCGCCAAAAAGTTCCAAAATTGCCCCAATATATATATTTTTTAACTAAAGCAAAATCAAGAGCTAAAAAGCCTCGTGCAAGTTGGCAATAATTACGTATTTAACGTATGTAGAAAAACCTTCATAATTTCCAAAATTTTGTATTTTTTCCAATCATCCTCACTTTTTTATCAATATTTTGATCACACTCAACATTCTATGTAAAAATTTTCAAAAAAAATCGGTTTTTAGACGTCCCTTTAACTTTGCCGGACCCCTCTGTTCTCTCTTTCTTCGGCTCTATTTTCGATATCCTGAGTTGAATATTTACAATTATTTATTACGGTACCTTTGGACTCGAACTTATTGACAATACGTTTAATAGTTGAAATGGACGGAATGGGCTTGGTGGGGAAATAAACTGAAAATATTTTAGATACTGCTCTAAAACTGTTTCCCGCATAATGCCACTTAATTATGGCTATTTTTACGTCGATTGAATAATTCATGCTTGTTTTCAAATATCGACTGTCACTGATTTATTGACACTTTTCCTCACGTCAGTGACAATATTCATTTTACTGGTGCCCGCTTGGTTTTACCTAAAATGTGAAAAAAAGAAACTGAGTTATTCAACAGTTATATGTTAATTTTAAAGATGGTGTTTTTGCTTAAAAACCCTGTGTTGTTAGGAAAAGATACTATACTGTCAAACTTTTTTCATATATTTCGACAATATCAATAATACAAATACAGGAAACAAAATTATTTTTATTTTAATAATTATTTAATGGAGTTTCATGTAGGTAGCATTCCGATATTGGTATACATATTTTACACTGAAAACATCTGGCATAGCCAGCTTTACAGGTACAGCCTGGTGCATGGTCCCAAGACCTCAGGGGGCAAACAAGGTTTCCACTTGGACACACTCTTTCGCAAAAACCATGGGTTTCAGTGTACTTTTCATTAACGTCTGCACATTCTAAAATTTTAAACAAAAATATTAAAGTTTGAATAATTCAATTTTTTTTTTACTTTGTAGATTGAATTTTTTGTTGACTAATAAATCGAATTTTGTAACGAATTGAAAATGGTTAATAAATTAATATGGAATATTTAAAAGATTCCATAAACATAATTGCCGTTACCGATTTTAAAGTTTCTTTTATTATCAAACCTTTGAACGGCACCATTGACAAATAAACCGCAATATAAAATATATATTGCTGGAGCTAAATATACATATTTTTATTAAGTAAAGTTTCCAGGCCGAATAGTCAATAATACGCAAAATGAATTTTCAAAAAACACAGCCTTAAGTGAGAATATTAACCCACGTGCTTACTATGTCGGGTTAGAACCTGATAGGAAATTGAATGTCAGACAGATGGACAGTAGTGTGGATGCCTATTAAATTAATATTTCTATTTAAAATCATAAATGCACGTTTGACAAACATTTTTTAAATAAAATTAATCACGTATTTTTCATGTCTCTAATACATCATTAAGATTTACATATTACAATAATATTAAGCTAGATTAATATTAGAAACTAACAATAATAAAATTTTAAAAAGGTTGTTTTTTTGTTTTCCTAAATCTTTCGAAGATACTAAAATAAATTCTGACTTAAGAAAACTCCATATGCAAAGATCTAAAGAAGAGAAGTTCAATAGTTCCCTACCCAATCAACAATTGCGATATACTGTATCTAAGTAATTATGAACATTAAGGCTAATATAGGCTGGTGCACCTTATTCACCTTTACCAAGAAGGTTTTTTACATGTTAATAATATACAATTATTATTTTAGAAAAGTTAAACTTTAAAGTATGATATATTGTATACTATTTAAAAACGTTTCTAAAATGCGTCTAAGGAAATGAGAATTTTTTAAAAATAACTTTACTACCAATGTAGATATAGAAAGAAAAAAAAACAACAAACGTACAAAGAAAAAATTAATTTTTGACCAATAGCGTCCATAAGGGATTTACCGTAAATATTATTTAATTAAAAAGATATACACCACTGCATTTTTCTAAAATAAAATATATTTTTTCAATTCTTGTTTAGCTTTCAGCAAATTTGAATTATTTAGTTTTTTTTATTCGTATATCTTATTTGATATAATTATTATTTTATACACGTTAGTGCATTTACAATTTTTTTCTAGATTTCTTTGTGTATGATATTCCATTATTACACTACGTGTATGAAAAGTAAATTGTATCCTACACAGTGGTATACATGTAATATCAGGGTCAGTTTATCACTTACTAGCTAAATGCCCGCGGCGTTTCTCGCGTGAAAATAAAAGAAAAGTCGAAGAAGGCCTCCAATAATAGTAAATGCAACTCATAATACACAAAAATAAAATCCGAAGCCTCGCCTCATTGATAGTACATGCAACCCACAATTGCCACGCCGTTTTTCTTGAGGTTAAGGGGCGCGATTAATATAATATGATTATTATAAAACCAAGACACAAATAATCTTAAAAATGATTCGTTAGATGCAGAGCGAGCGGTAAGACTGAGTCGAGTCACCTCTCGGGTATCAGTCTCGCATGGACCCGCCTTGTTGTTATGTCTACCAAAATATAAATAATACAGAGGAACTTTTTCAATCGTATTTATTAATCAGTTTTATGCCGCTATGCGATATTTATCATATCGCTAACACCCTTTATCGGTGGAATTTCAAAAAGTTCGTTCGCATCCGGGGCCTACATTATAAAAAAACATTGTTGCAGTTAATTTTTTTTTCTTAGGTTGATGCCTGCGACTCGTTGGTGCGGGCAGTCTCCGTTCAAACTCCGAAGCCACGCCCCCTTAGTTCTTGAGGTCACGGGTAACAATTTTCCCTTTTTTACCCCTTATCGGTGGAATTTCAAAAAATCCGTTCTTATCCAGTGCCTACATTATAAAAGGAACCCGTTGGCAAAATTTCACGTTTCTAGCTATTGGCTCGTTTTCTAGCGTTTGGGCTTTGCGATGATGAGTCAGTCAGTCAGGACAAACTCTTTTATACAGTGCTTTTCTTTGAAGTCCCCTTTCCCCATTTATTTTTTGAACGGGTCAAAAAAAATTTTTGAAACTTGGCATAAGTAAATTGGTCTATAGATACTATTTTTCACTGTAAACTAGGTAGTTGTAAATTCCAAGATGGCGGCTGGGCGACATCTTGAGAAAGAATTTTAAATAGAAAGGGGGGTCGTATGGTACCTCATTTTAAAGGTCTCAATGACCTGTCTAAAAGTAACAGCCAAAAAAATACACTGTTGCGATTTTATTAACGTTTTTAATAGAATACAATGAAATACTAATTTACAATTAGCAAATAAACAATTTATCAAAAGAAAAACAATATTTAATTTAAAAGATGCTGGAAATGATTTCCTTGTACCTCTTGACACATAAATAACCTATCTGAAAATTCACGTCGAACATTTTCAAATACATCTGCCTCAATATTTTGACAAATGTTAGTGATTCTTTGTCGTAGCTCAAAAATTGAGGCAGGTTCTGTTTCGTATACCTTTTGCTTTAGGTATCCCCACAAAAAAAAGTCTAGCAGCGTTAAATCTGGTGACCGAGCTGGCCATTCAATAGGACCCCGACGACCTATCCAACGACCAAAATAATTATCATTTAAATAATTTCTCACATTCCTGGCAAAATGCGGAGGAGCACCATCTTGTTGAAATGTAATTTCCATGTCAAATTCATGTACATTAGCCTTAACAATTTCTGTTGTGAGAGGATCGATAGCATTTTCCAGCATATTTAAGTACAATTCACCTGTTAAATTTTCTTCTAAAAACAGCGACCCTACGATATGATTCCCTAATATTCCTGCCCATACATTGATTTTTTGCGGATACTGAGATCGGGTTTCACGAAAAATGTGTGGATTGGTATCACTCCATTATCGACAATTTTGTCTGTGGACATTACCATTTAAAAAAAAAGTATATTCGTCGCTAAAACAAATGTTGCGCATGTACGTAGGTTGCCTTTCTACTCTCTCTGCCATAATTTCACAGAATTGCACTCTTCGGTCAGGATCATCTTCAGTCAGTTGATGGACCATTTGGATCTTGTATGGGTGAAACTTATTTTTTTTTAAAACTCTCCATGGCGTCGAAGTTGAAACTTCACAGATATCAGCAACAGTTGGAGTAGAATGTTGGGGATTTTCTATTATTTCGCCAATTATTTGGACTTGCTTTTCTTCTGAAATAGACATATGGCCTGGGCGTTTTTTATCCTGGACAGTACCAGTAGTTGTAAATTTATTTACAAGTTCCCTTAAATATTTACGGCAAATAGGATGATCAGGAAAACGTTCGTTGAAAACCCTTTCAGTCTCATGAAAATTACGCGTTGCTCCATAAATAAAAATTGCTTCTACTTTTTCCTCCAATAGACGAGAATTAACCTTTTTGAAAAAAACAATAAATTCAAACTGCCAAACACACTAAACTATATCTAACAATGACCGATACAGTAAGTACCGGTAGTAATTTACCGGTTAAGGAAAAATATCTTAAAATTTTTTTTCGAGTTTTTTTAATAGCTATTTGGTTTTTGGAATGTCTAAATAATGTTCAATAACCTTTAACGTGAAATGTGACATACGAGGGCGGTTCAGTAAGTCTTTAGAAACCAAAAAGTTAATCTTTAAATCCAAAATTCAAAAATTATAAATTATTTGTATATTATTAATAAAAACGTTAATAAAATCGCAACAGTGTATTTTTTTGGCTGTTACTTTTAGACAGGTCAAAACGGAGTCCACCGAGTCCATGTAATTAATATTAAAAGTACTCAATAAAACCTTTTAAATGAGGTAACACAAGATTTCTATTTAATGCATTTATTCAAGATGGCGCTTATGTGTTATTTTGACATTTAGAACTGTCGTTTTTATGTCAAAATAAAAAAGTGACGCATTTATTTTCGTACACTGATTTTTACCTATTCAAAAATCATAAAAATGTAAAACGTTAAAATAAAAATAAATACTTTTTTATTAGTCCGCCATTTTGAAACGAGTTAAGATATAGGTCTAATATTTCAGGGTTATAAAGTACTCAGTGAGACCTTTAAAATGAGGTACCACACGACCCCCCTTTCTATTTAAAATTTTTTCTCAAGATGTCGCCCAGCCGCCATCTTGGAATTTACAACTACCTACTTTACAGTGAAAAATAGTATCTATAGACCAATTTACTTATGCCAAGTTTCAAAAATTTTTTTTGACCCGTTCAAAAAATAAATGGGGGAGGGGGGAATTCAAGGAAAAGCACTGTATATATATATGTAGCTATATGTAGATTTGAGGTGTAATCATCGAGTATAGACACTAGCTATGTAAATCCCTTGTCATTTTTTTTAAATGCTGAAAATTTCTCCCTTGTGTAAACAGAATCATAATATGGTATACGTATATTCTACAATTTAAAAAATATACCTTGACCATAAACGATTGATAAATATACCAATAGTTCTATTTAAAAACTGTATTTTTGAACCTAGATAATTAAAAGTTGTCTAAAAAGAAAACTTAAATTTTTTCAAAACTAAAAAGTGTAAAATTAAAAATAAAAGCACAAAGAAAGACAAACAAAATATAAGACACATATGTATGAATATCATTAAAATTTTTGGGATAAAATATACAGTGGTGGCCAAAAAAATAATAGTGCCAGGTTTTATTTGAATATTCCTAATAATATATTGTGCTACATAGAGAAAAAAAACATTTCATATTTGTACAACATATGACATCAGTAATAAAAAAATAAATACACATTATTGGTTTCATTTGTAATTATAAACAAATTGTTAATATTTTACATGTTTTATAGTGGACAAAGAATTATAATTACAATGTACCGCAAAACAAATCTACTCCATTGTAGGAAAAACAGCCCCACAGTTGATATTTCCACATCCATGCTTAACTGTGCCTATTGTGTTCCTAAGATTATATTATTCATTCTTCCTCCTTCGAACGAATATTCTTACATCTGATCCGAATAAGTTGATCTTCGTCTCATCACTAAAAAGTTGCACCAATTTCTTTACAAATTTTCATTAAAAAATATTCTTAATAAATGCCAGTCTTTGTTTTATAGTTTTTGGCTTAGAAATGGGACTTTTCTGGCTACTCGACCAAATCATTTTTGGTCTTGCAAACGTCTTCTTATCGTCCTAGTGCTAATACATAGGCTTAAGTTTCGCGTTAGGCGCAATTCACACAGAACAGGCGTATGGGAGTGGCGTGGGACTGGCGTGGTAGACGCATGTGCCATTTGCATGTTCGCTTATGGGCCAATACAGATAGAAATGGCATGGCACAGGCGTGATAAGTCACGCCTCCGCCACGTCACTTCGACGCCACGAAAGGCCTACACTAGTGGTAAATGCCATATACCAAACAGCGGTTTATATTGCTTCTTTTTATCTATTTGGTAAATTGCGGGATGATTATTTATTTAATACGAGTTCTGTGAAGATGTGCAACAGTATGCAGTTCTATACGACTATAAAAGGTCGGATGACTGCAATAGAAGAGCACAAGATTAAGCATGGGAAAAAATATCAAATAAATTCAGTGAAAATGGTAAGTATGTACCCGTTTCTTAACAAAAGATGTATAAACTCGTATTTACATTCGAAATTATACTTTTGTTTCAGTAACCAAGTGTAAAGATTGCTGGAAAAACATACGAGGAAGCTACTCAAAATATAAAGCCAAATTAAAAACAAAATCAGAACAAGGAACAAAACGAGTCAAAGAATATTTTTGGGCCCCACATCTCTCTTTTTTGGATCCTTTCTTGAAGTCTTGTAAGAGCAAAGGCAACGTGGATCAAGAGTCTGCCGTCTCTCGGTCACCTGTACCATCTATCAATGATCAACCGATAGCAATGAGAGAACCTTAAACACTACTACAGAAAGAAGATAATTTTAGAAAAAAAGAAGTTAGCAGCCTCAACTACTATTAATGAGCTCAATCAGCAAGCTTACCAGTGCTTTGAAAAAAAGCTTTGAAATTGCTGGAGATCCAAAACAGTATGAAAACGAATGCCACAATCGATCCTCCTGACCCAGACCTGGCATTTTTAAGTCCATGAATTCTGTTCAGAAGTGGCGTTTCATAATTGGATATTTGAATTTAGCCGAGCAAATAATATCCTCAACCATTTCTGAACCCTCTACTATCCCAATGGATTTACCAAATCTCAATCTTGGATTGAAGATTTGGTAAATAGAAATCTAGATTCAGTACCGCACAGGAACACGGATGAATTTCATTTCAGTAAATTTATACAATACAATAATTAATATTAGGGTAACATTATCGTTATTTTTTTTTGTTTTAGATTAAATAGAAATAAATTCACTTAAATATATTTTCTTGAACGTACCTCAGGTTGTTAATAACAACCCTTCCTCTGAACTGACAAGTTCTTTTCAATTTGTAGGTTTCTTTTCAATATTAACCCTTACTAAACCCTTACTAGTATTTTATAAAAACATTGAACAGAGATTCGATAGAAACTTTGAAAACAATCAGGGTACATATTGAGCTCCCGCATAACATTAAACGAGCCACCAGTTTTTTCTTTATCTAACCACAAGGGATGTATTCAGTAACTCCTTTGCCTTTGAATGTTAGCTAAATTTACAAGATTCAACATATATTGATCATCTTCGTACGTAACAAATAAATGGCAATAATCACATTGAATTCCTTTCTATGTAAATTGTGCGCGCCACGTCCGCTCCATTCCAGCTCCATGCCAGTCCCACGCCACCGCCATACGCCTGTTCTGTGTGAATTGCGCCTAATAGAGGTAGATGTGGAAAAAGGTTGTTTACTAATTTCGCGTACAATACGCTTATCAGTCTTCCGTGTGGTTTTTCTTGAACGGCCTCGATTTTCAGGCACATTTTCCGTTTTATTTTGTGTTCTTAAAACTCTGGAGATTACACAAGGTGATCTTTTAAGCACATTTGCAATAAATGCATAGGATTTATTTTGACTTCTCAATTGCAAAATTAGACGCATATTGACCCTTATTTACCAACGCGATGCAACGATCTTGTTGAAACTGACTTGCATTTATGGAAAATATCACAAACAAATATTTTATCTGAATAAACAGAGACCAGATAGTTACAATAAACAAATACTCTTATTTTTTTATCCACAAGATGAAAAACACGTATTATCTACTGGTGTATATATATTATTTTTTGACATTTGGAATTGACGGGTTTTCAGTAATCTAGATGCTGAGTTGCAATTAAATTTTAATATTGATATTGTTGTATTTACGTCAATAAATCATTTAATGACTGTGTTATAATTAGATAATAATGATAATTGAAAAGCATAACTTCTAAAGGGTCTAAGTGCCAAAAGGCTAAAGTTTGAGAAAATCGGTAAAAACACTTTAAAATCTTAATAAAACCACTAAGGTATATATTTTCTTTATTTTAGTTTTGTTAGTATATACACAGTATTAAAATATAAAATACTAACATAAAAATAAACTTAAAGCAAATGCATAAAATTAAAAAAAACACACAAAACAAAATGAAACATCCTTGGTAAGGTAACGGTATCTAAGTAAAGGTAGAAGGCGTTTGGATATCTAAAGCTTGATGTGTCTTCTCTATAAGTTTGTCGTAAAAAGGCAGATGTTTAAGAGGAATATAGTCCATCATATCTTCTAAATTTTTTAGTTTTTCTTTTAATATTTTATTTTTGCAATTTAGTTGCTCGAGATGCATACTTTTCAGATCTTCTACTTTTCTTCCTTTTTTTATAACATTACATATTGTCTACTCTTGCAAGTCACTAAATGATGTTTTAGTAAAAACTTTGCCAGGATTTTCATGTGAGACTCTTATCCAACAGACCGAAGAAATGTTAAGTTTCGAAGTATTTATACTCTATTTCAGAAGTGTGTAGAGCAATAAAACCTCATTAGGTATGCAAAAGTGGTACCTGGTGATCCACCAATATTTTATGCCACTACCTTAGTTGGGTATTAGTTTCAATGTAAAATTCTTTCTTTTCGTTGATTGCAGGTAGTGCCACCCGGTTTTTGGGTCAATTTATGAGTTTTGCCCATTGTTACCCACTGATAAACATTGAAAACGGTTCGCCAAAGGCGTGCAACTGGGACTTGTTTTTTACCTTATAATTAATGTACTTAAATGCTATTTTATTTTAGAAAGTTACTTTTGTTTAAATGGAATAATATATTTTTTTCACAAATTTATTGAACATAATATGTAGAGTAAAACAGTTGAAAATGTCACTTTTGGATCTGGCACTTTTTGAACAGTGTATAACAATTTTAAATTATAATAGATTGTAGTCTTCTTCGTCATCTGACGAACTGTCATCACCTCTTGACATTATAATTAAAGGATCGACTGTCTGATCGATGAGGTTGTCAAGATCCCACATTTTGTCCTCTTGCTTAATTACATGCTGGACTGCTTTTCGCCAATTCTCTGGTGTCGCTTCCGTAATGGCTTGATCAAACAGTAGCTTAACATCTTTCATTTTAAAAGTCGTGTTTTGTCTTGCTACAAATCCTTTTACCTGCGCCCATATCAGTTCTATAGGATTTAGTTCGCAATGATATGGCGGTAAGCGCAGTACAGTTATATTATATTTTTCGGCTATATCTTCCACGGCGTATTTCATGAAACGAGTTTTGTGTAAGTTTGCTATTGCCAGCAGTTCTTTTTTTATCAAATTTGCTTCAAACGCAATACCTTTTGCGGTCAGCCAATCGATAATTTCTTGCTTTCTCCAACTTAAAGTTGGCGTCTTCTCTATTTGCCGTGAATGATAGCTTGCGTTATCCATAACCACCACCGAATTAGCCGGAAGAAATTTTATCATTTCACCAAAATAGTCCTCGAAAACGTCTGAGTTCATGTCTTCATGGTAATCTCCTGTGCGAGTCAACTCAAAGGTTAGCAGACCTTCTTTTAAAAATCCCTCTTCGCTTCCAATATGTGTGATTATAAGTCTTTTTCCTTTTCCCGAAGGTACTTTAATACCCGTAAACAGGCCTTCTATGAAAGCTTGGCGAGCACTGGTTATATTTTTGTCTTGCCACATTTTTTGGACTATATAACCTTCGTTAATCCACGTCTCATCAAGATAAAAAACTTTCTTTTGCTCCCTGCTTGATACTTCTCAAGTATTGTCGTCTCCAACAAACAATTTCGTCGCTCTTCAGTAAAAGTGCTTTGCGGTTATGCTTTTCCCAGGCAAAATCCATATTTTTTAAAGTTTTCCATAAAAGTTTTCTACTTATCAACGGAATACTGTCATCTCGGCCAAGCTCCATTAAAATTTTGTCTAGGGTGGGTATTTCCTTTTTAAAATAAAAAGAGTGAACTTTTCTTCGAATTATACATTTAGCATTTTCATCAAGGACTTTTGTAGGTCGTCCTGGCTTTTGCTTGGGAGATTCCACTTGACCTGCTACTTTTCTTTCCCGCAACAATTTGAAAATGGTGGACTTTCCAATTCCACTCATTCGAGAACATTTTTCAACAATTTCTTGCTCAGTAAAACTAGGGTAATCGTGTTTTATGCAATCATGTACATTTAAAATAATAACTTTTTCACTCAGCGATAGTGGACAATTTTTAGTACATCTTTTCGTTGGACTGAATACCTCCATTTTTTAAATATTGGAATAATAATATTGTGATTACACTACAGCGTAGCAGTGACTACTAACGTTTAAAATATGATTTAAAAGTATTTATAGTCTGTATATATTACCTGACGCCATTTTTGCATGTTACAAAGCGTTAAAAGATAGGTACCTATACAAAAGGATTAAAAGTATTTATTTAATATTTAATCTCTTTCAAAATAAAGGCATTTAATCCGTGAAAATTAAATTCATAAATATTATAAGTACCTGCGCCTATGAACTACCGCGAAATGTAGCCAAACAGAACGGAATTCCCCAGTTTATTGCTCTATACACTTCTGAAATAGAGTATAACATAGTGTCACGGGCTTTATTAAAGTCCTTGAAATCCTCTTCTGTTAGAGGAACTACAGTAAATGGATTTTGATGACGTGCACTTTTTATCATATTTTCGATATCACTTGACACATAGTATTTCATTACTCTTTTTTTCAATTTGAGCAAAATCGCGGTCGCATGGCAGAAAAGAGTGTCCACTAAGTAAACATTTTTGCTCGATTTCTTGAAAGACACCATTTGCCACAAAATAAAGAAAAAGAAACAGAAGCATACGGTTTTTGTTCTGTCCAATGCAGTTATCAGACCAAATAGTAAATTTTGGTTTCAATCGAAGATCATTTCGGCGTAATACTTTGAGCAATGCTGATGCAACTTCATTACCGCCTCTTCCTGAAATTGACTCATTCCATAAGCACATATAGGCGTTTCCATTGTCTGACATGTGAACACAGACATTATAGCAGGAAAGCTGGCGGCTATAAGACATCTGGCTATGTGTTAATGTAGGAATAAATAGGACTTGTTCCATATCTATGGATAAAACTAAGAGTTTTCATCAGTTGCAGCTTTTATTTTATTTTGATAACGGTCACAGGTGGAAAAGGTATCTGATTTTGGTCTGCCAAATTGTAAGTTGGGAAAATCCTTTTTAAACACATCTGAGAAATATCTGTATGTTGCCACTGTATCAGGAAATTTATTTTTAAAAGCTATAAATAACCGATTTATATTAAGTTCCGCGCTAAGAAATTCCTTAGAAGATTTAGTGCTACTGTAGTGGTTTTCTTCTTTTGGTAATGAATTAATGTAAGTTTTAATTTGTTCTCTTAAGCTCGGAAAATATTTTCGTGCCTTATTTGCTTTTCCTCTACAATCCTTGTAAACAGTGTCCCCTTTCTTTTTCTTTTCTACTAAGACTTGAACTCTTTTATGGGACAATGCAAATATATCCGAAAATGTTTTACGACAAACTTGGACATGCTTACCAGTACCATCAGGAATGGTGTAGTATACTGTACATTGCCTGCGACTTTCCCTAGGATTTTCATATTCGCCATGACGCCGTTTATTGACCGGTACAACTTGAATTAATCCAAATAAGTAAGAACTTTGTCTAATATGATCTTCCATTTTGTAGAATTCATCAAACAGGAGCATCTTTTGTGCAGCCGAGATCAGTTTACATTTTAAATTATTACATTTGCATTCCTAAAACAAACAAACAAATATTTAGATACACCGGTTTATAAATAATCCATTAGGGTTAACTTACCATATTATCTGTTGGTGTTTTTCTTTTGGAAACTAAAACGCCTTTATAGGTTGTATATTGCTTTTCAGATAGCCTCAATCTTTTTCTTTCATTTAGGATACTTTCCGTATTTCTTTTTCACCTTTTTCTGCCAGCAGCATTTTCCATAGCATGTTTACTGTTTTCCGTCGCAGCGCCACGTTATACTGAAGTTTAATGATTAAATAAACAGACCAACACTGGTGGCACATAGACCCTTTTAACTTAAAGGCAATGCTGGGACTTAGACCTTGCACCATCTTTCGTCGCGTTGCAAAAGCACATTCTTGCGATTTGGCACTTAGAGCCTTTTTAAATGCGTTGGGGCCAACAATTAAAACCTTTTTGTAACAAAATATAAAATTGGTCAAAATTGGCACTTGGACCCTTTAGAAGTTATGCTCTTCAATTTATAAATAAATTCATAGTCTGGTAATATAAAAAAGAATTTGTAAAAAAATAAAAGATTAACACTTTTGTAATTATTACTTTTTCATTAAATTGCAGGTTGTAAGTCACCTAGGTGAGCTACTGTGTGTTGTATGTTTATGTTTATCTAAATGAAAAACTTAGCGAAACCCAATGATATATTTAATTTGGTAAGATAACTGATGATTTTTTTGTGTAATAGATACTTAAATAATAAATGTGATAAGGATAGAGGGGTACTGTCCCCGCCAAATAAATAAATATTTAAAAAAATGTATACCTATTTAAAAAAAAAACAAATTTTTTAGACAAAATTAGCGCAAAAAATATTAAATAATATTTACTTACTTCTGGGAACAAAATAGGCTTGACTGACTGCAAAGGAAACGACAAGTAAAGCTAGAATTACTTTCATTTTTTTTTAATAAAATATAATATTTTTATTAATATATAACAATACACGAAACCAATTTGAATCACAAATAAAAAGTAAATAAAATTCTAAAGTAAACATGCTTTTTATATTAGATTTATTTATTACCAATAACAATACACAATGGCTTTTTCATAAATATATCATTGAGGGATTTACATTAAAATTATTGAATTCCGTTTTATATAATCATTTCGAAATACATACATGCCAATATAGTTTTTAATAAAGCAATAGTCTCCTTTCGTAATTTTTGCAAGAATGCACTTGTTTCAGAATAAGTACCTGTGGCGCTATCTGAGAGTTATGATTTAATTTATTAACGTATTTACGAGTCTCATCGATTGGTCGAATCATAGATCGACTACTATTGCAAACGTCAAAATTTATCATTTTCACATAATTTATTCGAACTTGGTAAAAATTGAAAAACCTTAGTGTGGATTGGAGCATATCTGGATAAGGTTAATACTTCAAAATAAACCCAAATATTTAACATTACGGTCAAAGAGACTTAGATGTATAATAAGGAAAAAATAAAGCTCTAAAAACTCAAAAAGTCAAAGTCTCATTAATGTAGGCTCACGTGTTTCGCCTTGCGGCATCATCAGACCTCATTTACATACAATGACACATTGGTACTAAGAAACTACTTACGGCAACATAAAAGGCAAAGTAAAAATTAAATCTACAACCTTGTATAGTGAGTTCTCAGTTCATCAAATGAGCAGTGTGATGCTAGATTTTACTTCTTCGAAACCCTGTATCTTGGACTTAATTAGGGTAGTGAGGTGGCTGTGACACTGTTTTGCGATTTCTTAAAAGCTTTGGACTGCTTTGTTCGGCAAATACAAGTGCAGAAATTTTCAACAAATTATTTTCTAAAATTTTCTTATGGTCTAATCGTTATTGAAAATAGTACAATACGATACTGCATTTTCAATCGACTACAGGTCGACCAAAGTACCCAGATGAGAGAGAGTAAAGGAGGAACTATTCAATTTAGACAGGGAATGATATTTTCACTATAAACATGTGGTTCACATAGTGATATCGATCTCGCTTTTTTAATTACCATCCCATCTAAAAATGGAGCAAATGAAGGGATTTTAGACAAATAGTTTCGTAGATATATATTACAATACAATGATACAATAAAATTACATAATTCTTTATTTTTTGTTCTCTTTTAAAAACTATATACTGACATTTGACAGTGTAAATATCAACGATATATAAACAAAAATAACTGAAATATTACTAGTCCAAAATCCCAGCCTAGCTTGGGTACAAGGCCTTTTTACAGGTAACACGTAAGAAAGGTACGTAAAAATATGACTTGTCTTACTTAAATTCTTCCTGCTGGTTTTTGGATATGTTTTACAAAATAGTGTAATAAATCCTTATCCAATATTGCCAGATACTTCCTATCGGCGGAAATTTCTGCCAGACGCTTTAAAGTTGCACTAAAAATCTTTGCATCTTACTTTTAATTTTTATATGTGATATTCAGGGGACTATTTTAATAACTTTTGTATGCAGCCAGACCAACCCCATCCCCCCAGACACCATTACACATTATGCTGTGTGTGTAAGCGCGACATCATTATCCATGCGCTTGAGTGCGAGCGAGATAGTTAGTCGGTTGTAGGAGATGACTTTATGAAAAAGTGGTAAATGGTTTTGATGAATATCAAAATAATAAATTAGCACTATTTCCATAAAAATTTAATTAATTGCAGTATAATACATTTCGTGAAATCATTACTAGAAGATCTTAATATTTAATAAAATAAAAAAAATAAAGCATCTAATTTTTCTCTCATTCTTGACAAAGAAATGATCGAAGTCAAAAGGTTTAAATTCTTTTCAATAATAATAAAAAAAGTTTTTAAAATCTACTAAAATATTAATTTCAAAATTTTATTACTCGTCAACAAACTCAGTACACCCCAAAGGATTAATTATAAAATTATACAGATATGTATTGAATTTTATTAGGCTTTAATGCTGAAACGATAAGTTATTTAATTAATACTTTAAATAAAGTTTTCTTAAAAGTAATTAATTTAAACAAATTATATTTTATTTATATTTTCCAAGATAATAGTACAAAAATTTAATCAGTATAAAAAATATTTTTTATTTGTATTTTATTGACATCTTATATTCGCTGTCAGCATTGTTGGAGATTTCCTCTTCATCATTGAGCCAATCGTTAAATTGTGTATTTAAGTCGGCGTCATCATTATCATTATCATCGGTATCCATATCGTTATTTAATTCATGTGTAAAAATAGATAAAGTAATTGTGGTGTGAGTAGCTAAGAATATATGAAAATAATTTTAAGTGAAAATACAATACCTGCTTCATTTTGCAGTGCTCCATCAAGCCAATGAAGTTGATATTGATTCTTTTCTAATGTCCACAACTCCATATCTACAAATCCAATTTCCATAAGTCCCAGGAGTGACAATGGTTGAATATTTCATATGAGCATTGTTCGAGATGCTAGCAATTGAATTTGCTCGACGAAATTGCTGCAGTAGTTCTGCCTTACAGGGTGGTAAATGACTTGCATTAAAGCTACTCTAACTTTTTACGGTTAAATTCTTTATTGACGTAAAACCGTAAAAGTAGTTATAGAGATCTCTTTGAATACATCAAGTATAATGAAAAAATGTCTCAAGTACGGTTGTGTTGATTGTTCTCCGTATAAAATCACGAATATTCCAGTACACAGTGAAGTTATTTTGGTGTAAGTTAGAAACCCAAATTAGTAATGGCTTCTTGTTAGTGTTTTTCATATTTTGCATGCGGGAAATCCCTTTAATTATACGTTAATTGTTAAAGTAAGTTAAACAAAGAGTATTCATTCCAAGCATACACGCAAATTTGCGAAATTCTTTTTTGATTGGGATAGTATTCCTGAACAAATAAAATGAGCTCCGAGGATCTGACAAACAAACAACTTCTAGATTTGCTTACATAAAACATGCAGACTCTGAAAGCTGAAATTATCCAAGATTTGAGAACAAAGTTAAACGAAACAATACAAACTGTAAAAAATCTCGAAACTGAGAACAAAATTCTTAAAAAGCGTATCGAGCAATTGGAATATGAGTCACGATCAAATAATCTAATAATATTTGGCATACAGGAAACCATTAACGAAAATCTAAAATCTGTGGTTAGTGACTTTTCATCCTCCCTACTTCAAGTTAGTATTGGCTCTCAAGATATCGATGAGGCATATCGCATTGGACAGAAGGCAAGTGGTAAGATCAGACCAATTTTAATTAAATTTCTAGCCAGCCATGTTGCCCGTGATGCACGGAAAAATGCTTATAAATTAAAAGATAGTCAATACGCCCTCTCGGAAGACTTGCCTAACGAACTCCTTCAACTAAAAAAGAAATTACTTTTCTATAAAAAATCAGCACAGAGTCAGGGACATTCAGTAAAACTAAGAAAAGACCATTTAGTAATAGATAACAAAAACTGGTATTTAGATGACCTGCTAAAACTCGCACCACAAACTCCTGGAACATCAAGTAGCAGCGAATCCCTTAACTCAACACTTGTGAATAGTAGACCCACTTTTCCTATCACATCTTCAGATGGAAATAATGCTCCGGTCCAACAGCTATTACCCCCGCCTAAACCAGTAAATAAGAGATACAACTTTCGTTCAAAAAACTAAAGCTGCCCAACAGGTTTGAGAATAACACACCAACACCAGCATGTTATTATCAGAATGTACGTGGACTTAAAACGAAATTAGTCACTTTTTTTCTTCAATAAGTGATTGTGAATATGTCCTTGTAGCATTAACAGAAACTTGGCTTAGTGAGGACATAAATTGCTGCGAACTGCTCCCAGCAGAATACGAGGTGCGGAGAAAAGATCGAGATTTCCGTCGCGTAAATCTGAGTCGTGGAGGTGGAGTACTATCGGCAGTTAAAAATCCCATTACTTGTTTAACAGTTGATACTTCACATATCTCAGATCTATTCCCGAATATAGACTTTCTTGTTTGTAAATGTTCGATTTCTTATAAATCATTGTTTGTTCTTGTTCTATATGTGCCACCTTCAGTAACAGACGATGATTTTGAACTTTTTTTTGAAACATTGTTACAAATTGATATATGTGACCAGTTCCTTATTGTGGGTGATTTCAATGTACCTAGGTATATTAATGATGTGTGCGATAGAAAATCCATTGCTGTTAATGCTTTTTTGCAATATTTTGAACTTAAACAATGTAATAATGTTCCAAACCAATCAAATAGGTTATTGGATTTAGTTTGTTGCAACTTTGAATGCCAAGTCGCAAGGGATAATTTACCTTTAATAGCTGAGGACGTGTACCATAAAGCTCTGGTCATTAATGATATGAGTTTGTATAAAGCTAATGTAGCATTTAAGGAACGTACTAATCAGAAATCATTTAACTTTAAAAAAGCAAATTTTCCTACTCTTTATAATGAAATACTTAACACCAATTGGAATTTTCTAAACAATATTGGTGATGTTAATCTAGCAATCAAAGAATATAACGACACACTCTTTAAAATTTTTGATAAACACGTTCCCCTACGCGTAATTTACAAACACCAATATCCATGTTGGTATACCAGCGAAATTATTAAAAATATTAAATATAAAGCTAAGATGCACAAAAAATTTTAGTTGACGAATATATTGTTTTACAGAGAGGAATTTTGTAGGATCAGAACGGTAGTGAAAATGCAACTAAAAACAGCCTATAAGTCTTATATAACAAGTTCTGAGGAAAATATTTTAACTGACTCTAGTCGTTTTTGGAACTTTGTTCATAATAAAAATAGGACGTCAACTATTCCAGGCATCATGCGTTATAAGGACAAGAACCTCAATATTCCCCAAGAAATAGTCGACAGTTTTGCACATTATTTTAATTCTGTTTTTCTACGCTCCGGTGCAGCTGCAACACCGACGATAGATGTAACAGCAGCAGTAGCCGTCTTTGACTCTTTTCAAATCAAATCAAATCAAATCAAATCAAATCAAAAATGGTTTATTTGTCAAAATGTACAGTTTTATAGGTCAATAAAAATTACAAAGAAAAAAAATTACATTGACAAATAGGACTATTCTCTCGATTATAAAACCGTTTTCCCTAGTTAGCACAAGCAAAGAAGGGATGAAAAAGCCCTTTACAATTTACAGAAACAATTTTACAAAAATAAAAATAACGTTTTCATATAGGAATGCAAAGTAAGATATAGAATTAATTAACCTAAGATTTTAAGACAGGCAGCGGCAGTGCGACAACGGACGAGCGCAAGGAGAGAGGACAGACGAGGCGAAAAAAGACCCCAAAAAATAACCCCAAGATGCGTGCATCGGGCTAGGCTATTAAAAAATATACGTATGTATGTTACGGAAAAAGAAAGAATAAAACTAAAAACGGGATTTTAAAATATAATCTCCGAACATTCCACTGAAAATTAGCATATTATATACACATGTATATCTTCTGTTACATGTTACTATTTCTTGTATTATGTTATTATACGCATTATCACATTTTATATATCACCCTACTTGAATTAATTGCCAATTATTTGTTCCATAAGTAGTTTAGATTTTATTTGACCAGAGAAAGCTCCCAAGGGCATTTGCTTTATGTCATTGTTTAAGCCATTCCACATTTGAACAGCTACATACTTAAAAGAACGTTGAAATGCTGCGCTTCTATGCAATGGTACGATAAAAACGTTATTTCGTGTGGCATGCGCATGTTCGAATTCTTGAAACTGACTTCTTAAATTAAATGGTTGATTATTATTTACTATGCGATATACAAAATTATACATATGTAGCTTTCTTCTATTGTTCATATTTAATATTTTATTATTATTGAGATAAGGCGATATATGGTTTCTATAGGGGATACTATAAGAGAATCTCATACAGGAATTTTGGACTTTTTGTATAATTTTTTTATTTTGTGAAGATAAAGAATTTCCATAGACTACGTCACCATAATCAAACAATGACAAAATAAGACTATCGCACAATAAGTACTTTTGTTTTGCCGATAAATTTCGCTTAAACTTAAAAAGTTTTTTTAAACGTAAATAAGCAGTTTTCGTTTTATTTTTTATGTGTAATTCAAAAGAGAGAGAGCTGTCAAATATAACGCCTAAATTTTTTGCCTCGGAAACAACAGGAATTGAAGTATTATCAATAGATATAGGATTTAAGGATAAGTTGTGTTCGAGCCTTTGCCTTATATTAAAGTTGGAGCACATAATAAGAATTTTAGATTTTGTGGCATTAAGCTTAAGATTATGATTTTCTGCGTATTTATGTAGACTAATTAAATCACTATTAAAATTTTGATAGAATAGATTTATATTATTAAGGTGAATTGGAATATAAACTTGGGAATCATCGGCATATTGTTGCAAAGTGGCGTGTTTTATTACTTTGTACATATCAGCCACGTAAATAGAGAAAAGTAACGGCGATACTATAGAGCCTTGAGGTACTCCCTGGTTAAAAGGTGTAAATTCTGAGTAATGCTTTTCAGACTGCCGAACCACCATAACACAACTGTCTCTATTACGCAAAAAATCCTTGAAAAAATTTACACCGCTCTCTGAAATACCAATATATTTTAATTTTGCCAATAACATATCATGGTTAATCGTGTCAAAAGCCCTACTAAAGTCCAATAAGGCCATACATGTTGGCTGACCATTCTCCTCATTTACTCTAATATCATTTAAAATACCCACCAAACTTGTAGACGTGCTAAAGTTTTTTCTGAAACCGGATTGACAATCGGGGATAATTTTATGTTTATCAACAAAATTTGAAATTTGATTAAAAATATGTTTTTCCAGAATTTTAGATGATGCTGGTAGAATACTAATTGGTCTGAGATCTTTATGCTCTTTTGGATTTGAATTTTTTGGAATGGGTTTAATAATTGCCCTTTTCCACACATTTGGAGACTTTTGTTGAAGAATACATTCGTTAATAATATGCAATAAAGGACTTAAGCAAAAAGGCAAACACAATTTTATATCTTTTATAGAAATACCATCGATTCCCGTTGCATTTGATTTAATAGTCGAGATTATTTTAATCATATTGTCTTGGTCCAAAAGCTGGAAATTAAGTTTTATATTATTTATGGTATTATTTTGATAAAATTCAATACATTCTTTACTTGTAGTATCAGGTAGGGTGGAAACAGTATTAAAAAAATTGCCAATATCTGTTGGATTTGATATGTTAGTAGGTAGCTCGTATTGATATCTTTTTCCTTTGGTTAAGAATAGTTTATCTGCTATTCTCCAAAATTCTTGTCCTTTTTTGTTTGATAATTCATTAAAAAATGTTATTTTTTCTCGTATTATAGCATGTTTTGTGTAGTTTCTTAGCTGTTTATAATATTCAAAATGAGGCTGAGATTTACTTTTCAGATATTTTTTATGAGCACGATCACGTAATTTGATAAGAGTTTTTATATTTTCGGTTATCCATGGACAGTATATTTTCTCTTTAATAATTTTATTTTTAGTCGGAGCATGTGTATTTAAAAGCTGTAAAATATGTTCATTAAAAAACTTCACTTTGTCATTAATATCTATAAGGCGGTACATCTGATCCCAATTTATAAGCAAACCATCGTTTATAAAATTTTCCATATTTATGTTGTTATAAACTCTGAAAGTCATGGATTTTTTTTTAACCTTTATGTTATCATATTGAAATATTGAATAAATCAGATTATGATCCGTGATTGTTTCTGCTATGGCAAGCAACTCTGAGTTTAATGACACCAAATCATTACTGCAAATTATATAATCAATAAGGGTACCATCACCAGTGTTCATGTTAATTCTTGTTGGTTCTGTAATACGCTGTGAAACATTGAAATATTCTAAAATAAATTTTAATCTATTTGAATATGTATTTTGTTTTAAAAAATCAATATTGAAGTCGCCTGTTATAATTACGTAATCGAAACTTAAAGTTAACCTAAAAAGATCCTCCAAGTTATCTAAAAAAGCTGGTATGCTATTGGCAGGTGCACGATATATCGTAATAAGGGCGAAAGATCGTTTTTTAATTGAGAATGATATGCCCAATACTTCCAAATTACTAAAAGCCAAATTTAAGTTGTTAAATGTTACAGAATTTTTTATATATAGTGCAATTCCTCCACCACGGCCCTCTCTGTCTTGTCTTATTAACTTATATCCTGGCAAATTGAAACATTGGGTTTCACAGTTTTTATCTAACCAGGTTTCCGTAAGGGCAAAAAAATCAAAAGGATACTGCGACATATACCAAGAAAATTCGTCAAATCCTGTATTCATTGACCTGATATTTAAGTGACCCACCGATAGGTTTCCCATAAAATTACCTACCAAATCCTGCATGATATTTTGATTATCCGATACACGCACACTACTGAGATTATTAGCCATAATCTATACAATTAATTTTAGTTTTAGCCCCCCGTACCCCTCCCCAAGCTCCCCCGACCACAACTGCAGCACCAATCCTGCCATAACCAATTAAAATAAAACCCTGCATCTTCAAAACAATAACACAGCAAAGCACCGGTACGCATATATACAACCACTCCAGATATATAAATTCATACCCCTTAAAATGGCAATACCTTTTAACAACAGTTTAAAAGAAAGAAAATTATCCTAGTAAACCAACCCAAATATTAAAAACGAAATTATAACAACACCAAACAACCCCACAGAATATTTTAAATATGTATTTAACATATTGAAAAACAGCAGAAAAAATCTAACTTTTCCTACCCTTACCTAATCCTAATTACAAAAATTATGTTCTTGTTTATTCATTTATTTTTTTTTTCTTCAGAAATATAGTGTGCAAATGACAATAAAAGAAAACATATCAAAAAGTACTTACAATTCGGTGTTAAACACAATCGCTTTATTCACTATTTTTTAATCCGGATAATTCTATTTCGTTGCCAATTCTGTGCACAGAACCACCACACTTCACATATATGTTCCCATTAAGGGTCCATACATTTGTTTTCCCGAATTGATTTACTGCATTATTTAACAAGGCTAAACGGAGCCTTGTAAGGTCTTCCTTAATTTGGATACCACTTTTATGTAAATATTTACGCGATTTGAAAATGGACACACGCGCAGCGTCATTTGTGAACTGAACTAAGATCGCCGGTTGTCTATCGTTAAGGTTTTTAGATGGTACGCGATAGCATTTTTTGATGTCGGAATTCTGAATATTACATTTTAATTTTTTAGTAAAGAGGTCTTGAACTGTAGCACGTACATCTTCGCTTTCTTGAGCCTTAACACCAAAAATACGTATGTTGAGACTGCGCAGAGACTGTTCTTGGGAATCCATGTTGTCTTTTACTTGTTGATATTCCCCTTCTAGATTTTTAAGTTTTGCTTCCAGGGATGTTATTCGCATCACCCCGGTAACCCAACACGAGATCCTCGCTGCTATCGCTCCGCTAAAAAATAAATTTACGGCTGGCCCGGACGGCATCCCAGCATTTTAAATTAAAGATTGTCGATATGCTATGGTACGCTCGTTGGAAATTTTATTTAATCTCTGTTTAAACAAAAAAGAATATCCTATGACATGGAAAGAAGCACGAGTGTGTCCTGTCTTTAAGGGTGGTGATCGTGAGCATATCGAAAACTATAGACCAATTTCTATCTTGTGTAACTTTTCAAAGGTCTTTGAGAAAATACTTTATTCACGAATCCAGTTTTTTGTCTCTAATAAATTGTCTCTACATCAGCATGGCTTTTTACCGGGAAGGTCCACTGTTACAAACTTAACAATTGTCACTCAATTTATTGCGAATGCCTTGGATAGCCAGAGCCAAGTTGATGATTTTTTATCTAGATTTTTCAAAGGCTTTTGATCGCTTGGATCATAATATACTCTTAAATAAACTTCATAGTTTTGGTTTTCTATCGGATTCCTTGATCCTTTTTAAGAGCTATCTCTTGAATAGAAAGCAATATGTCTGTCAACGGGGTTTCTGTTCCTATAAATATACTGCGTCATCGGGGGTTCCCCAAGGGTCAAATTTAGGTCCATTATTTTTTCTCTTATTTATCAATGACTTAAGTGATAAACTAGATCAACAAAAGCTCTTATTTGCTGATGATCTAAAAATCTATTCTTCTGAAACCAATACTACTGATTGCATGTCTTTGCAGAACGATTTGAGGTGTGTAAGTCTGTGGTGTGATGAAAACAGGTTAAATCTAAATGTGTCTAAGTGTAAGGTGGTGTCCTTTTCATGAAGGAAAAATGTAATCGAATTCGATTACACCCTTTCCACAAAACTTACTAGATGTTCATCAATCAGTGATTTGGGTGTGGTGATAATAAGCTTACCTTTGTGAACCAGATAGATAATATATCAAACAGTGCTAGTAGAGTCTTTGGATTTATTGTGCGAAACTGTCGGGGTTTCAGTAACATAGAAGCCTTAAAAAACTTATATTTTGCTCTTTTACGTTCTAAATTGGAATATGCTTCTATAGTGTGGAACCCTTACTACCAGGTACATAAATATTCTATCGAAAAAATACAGAGAAAATTTTTAAAGTATCTTTTCTTTAAGGCTGACGGATTTTATCCTCCTCAGGGAATCTCTTACGAAACTCTCCTAACTCGCTTGTCCGTGGAACCTCTTGAAATTAGAATAAATAGATCGTCGGTCTTGTTGGTGCATAAGATATTGCATGGGAAAGTTGATTGTCCTGAGCTACTAGAGAATCTACATTTTTCTGTGCCGCGTCTCAATTCAAGAAACACAAACTTATTTTATTGCCCAGGGGCCAGGACAAATGTAATGTTAAGTTCACCCTTATACGTAATGTCAGACAATTCAAACAAAATAACGCCATTCTGTGATCTATTTGTTTGCTCACGTAATAATTTAATTAAAGTTTTTACAGAGTTGTTTACTACTTCTTAATGAACTTATATTCACGACTTGGTATTCTAAAGTTTTACGTATCGCATTTGTTATGGTACTCTATTAAGTATGCTTAGCTGATTTATATATGTCACTGCACGTTGTCAGTCCACAAAAATGAGCATTTAATATAACAAACAAAACTGTGTCGAAAGCACAAAACACAAAAATATAGAGAAGTGGTGGTTGCGTTCAAACTGAAGGAAATTTTTCTGACAAATCTGCTAGCGTCCTCTCGCTTGGCAAAGTAAACTAACTTGACAGTTTGACGTATTTTTAATTTCATGACGCCATCTCATATAGCCGACTAACTATCTCGCTCGCACTTAAGCGCATGGATAATGCTGTCGCGCTTACACACACACATTACGTTAATGGTGTCTGGGGGTATGGGGTTGGTCCGGCTGCATACAACAGTTATTAAAATAGTCACGTAGAATTAAAATGTCATGTATAAAAATTAAATGTAAGAAAATAAGTAAGATGCAAATATTTTTAGTTCAACTTTAAAGCGTCTGGCGGCAGTTACCGCCGACAGGAAGTATCTGGCAATATTTGATAATGATTTTTTACACTATTTTGTAAAACAAATCCAAAAACGCGCAAGAAGAATTTAAGTAAGGAAAGTCATATTTTTACGTTTCTTTCTTACCTGCTACCTGTAAAAGGGCCTAGCTAGCGATTATGCATGTGTCCTTAGACATATTTTTTTGTACATATTCTGAAAATTTCGAGCAGGAGAAAATAAGTAATGTCTGGGGGCCCTGGAATCTCAGCCTATACGATGTTAACGCACCGAAAACTACCAACGCATTCATAATTCCATAACGCAGTCGTATTTTTGCGCAACCGAATCACAGAAACCAAGATAATTTAATCGACTTATACAATAGTAATACCACCGTCTATAGATTACAACAAGTCAGACCACTCGAGCGGCCCTGAAATCGATTGCCCCACCCCCCGTTCCTCACCTCGCCATGCATCGGCTGGGTAGAGCCCAGGTTTAGTTTTCGCAAGTACGTTAACTTGTGTGCATCCGTTTCGCGAGAGAGTTTTTGCTTGTAGCGTTTTAGACAATAATTTAGTTACATACTACTTGTATAAATATTATTACCCAATAATAAAGTAGTATGTATTTCATCCCTATATGTTAAATATTTTGTTCTGTATTTTGTGTCTTAAAAAATAGTTTATTATTTATTTTCTCCCCGTAATGTTACTGGAATAGTTTTAGCCGATTTTACAACCTATTATCCCAAACCAACACACCCCACTTCTTTTTGTCGGCCACCAATGTCGGCGTTTAAGACCCGGTAAATTTTGATATTTTAACATATTTTATATATATTTACTATATCCACAAATGAATACAAAGTATATAATTTACAAAACTACTTATTTAGCGCTTATACTGATAATTGTTTGTTATTCTTTTGCGCTTTTGTATTTTTAAAACGACCCAATTCAAAAATTAAAATAACCCATACCGTATTTAAATTATTTTATATTTTTTAGTGCGTTTAAATGTGTTTTTTATTTGTTTATTTATTTTAACTTTAGATTTATTTTTTGAATATTCATCTCTAAAATTTCCACAAATATTAAGTAAAAACTTGTATTTTTTGATAAGACTCCTAAAAATGTAGCAAATTTAAACAATTCAACAAGTAAGGTTTTTTTCAAATTCACTTTTTATATATTATATTTGACTTAAAAGGCAGCCATTTTAAATCCGCCATATTAAACGCTTCCAATTTATTTAAAAGTTCAAATTCATTGAACTGATCAAAACTTCTAGATACACCAATTTTAGAAAAGGGAAACTCAAAAACATTTTAAAAACTGTCCTTGTTATCGAAAGCCAGGCACCTACAAAATTTGAAAACAATCTGACAAGTAGAAGTTATAGTTTAAATAGAATTCTTAGATTTGTTATATACATACATACAAACATTGCTACATAAAGACAAAGAAGTGAGGCTAATATAAAAAATGTGTAAAAACGTTAATAATTAAGAAACACTGTCATATAAACACATTCTATTCCAGTCCTATAAAAAAAGTTCTTATTTTATGACTTAAAATACTTCTTATGAATACTCCTCGTATAAAAATAATCAGCGCGCCTCAGAATTTGCTTTCATCGATATTTACGATAAACCCTGGTAAACGCTCGTACGCAGCAAACAGCGGGATTCAAGGTCAATTTTGCTTTAACACGGGCGGTATAGGAAGTGGTCTGACTTGTTGTAATCTATAGACGGTGGTCAGACCACTTCCTATACCGCCCGTGTTAAAGCAAAATTGACCTTGAATTCCGTTGTTTGCTGCGAGTTAAAGGACAACAACCGGCATTTGCTTTTTTAAAAAACAAATTTATTGAGAACAGGGACTAACTTAACTTACAACTAACTTGATTGATAGATAATGACTACATCGATTACTATATTAATTGTTATTGCTCTTGTCTATTACATTATATTTATATGTTCTAAAAATGATGACAGTACAAACTAAGCTATTTCTAAATAAAGTATGCAGGGTCGGCATAAGGTGGCGGGTTGGTACCTGTAACTCCTCCCTCCTAAGAAATGAGCCCAGGGGTGAATTATATGACAATATGGCTCGGATTCTGTAGGGTTTCTTCGTCGTCACTGGTCGTGGTGGTGGTTTGGTTGGGATGTTTTCTTTTGGTCTGGATTAATTTTCTTGTCTTTCTTAGCAACAGGAAGGCGGCTACAGTGGTCATCAGGATATACAGGATGATGGTCCATACGCTAACATTTGTTATATGGACAGGTCCTTGGCTGGTTTCTTCCATTTTCTTGGCTTGGATGTCCATCATGGTTTGAATGTTCTTAAGTTCATCGAAGTTTAAGCTATTGAGTTCAAAGGGCTGTAAATCAATAGCATTAGGGCGAACATTTAAGTCTAAGGTCAGCTTGGGTAATTCAATGTTGTGAAAATGAGTGTTTGTATCGTGGAAACTTCTAATCTGGAAGTCCTGAACTTGTATGGTGCAGCTAGGGTTTAACTCAAGGACAAGGGTGCCTTGGATTGGGATATTTTCTTTATTATGGCCACATTGTTGGACAGCTACGGTTTTTTGGGGTGAAACAATTATCCATTTTTCTTATTCGAGCTTCTGGATTTTCAAAGACTTGACCTCGGTTTGAATGGCTCGACAATTTGAGGGATGTTTTAAATACAACATCATTTGTACTTCACATGGCGGATCCTCGGATACGCTCAGAGGGCTGTTTTCTTTGCAGAGGTAGGTTTCTGTAGCTACCTCTTGACATTTGGCATTGAACAGTACATATGAGTGTTCATTTAGGATAAGGTATTGACTTTGAGGGATAATTATTTGGTAAATGGAATTTAAGGGTACGGGCAAAGGGTAGAGGTGATATAGTACATAATTTTCAAGTTCAACTATAGGTACCTCTATTATAAAGAATATTTTGTTTTCCTTTGTATAACCCTTAATTTCGACAATTTTTTCGAATAGTAAAATGTTCTCTAAAGTTGCTGCAAATGGTAACTTAGTTTTACTTAAGTTAGGGCCAATTAATTTTATTTCATTTAGAAGTTCTTTTGGGTCGATTATAGAGCTGTGAAATATATTTAATTTCGAGAATGTAATCGCTATTTCGATGTTATCCAAGATATCGTATATATTTTGATACGCATTTATCACTTGAGAGACAAGTATTTCACTTAAAAAGAAAGAGTATGTATTTGTATTATTCAAATTCATTTGTTTAACCACCAATTCTAGTTTTTTTACACGATTTTCTAAAATACGTTGATTATGTGACAAATTTTTGCTTATGCTTTCGAAATGTTCGACAGATTTTTTAGATATGGTTATTTGCTCTTTTATAAACGTTTTTTGCGAATTTTGGTTATTAGAGATTTCCAAAATAGCTTTGTCATATTTTTCAGCATCTTCTTGTGCGAGATTACCAGTTATGGTTTTTATAATGGAACCTAAACCGTTAATAAGTCCACGTTTGTTTCGGTTGTTAAATAAGGGATTTAGTTGTTCAATTTGTAAGTTTACTTTAGCACTTAACGAATTGACTAGATTATAGGAGTTTAAAAAGGAGTTATTGTCAAAGAATTTATGAATTGATTCTTTTAGTTTTATAAAAGTCTGTTCTAGGTATTTGGTTTCTTGGATTATGTCACAATAAAAGATGTCTCTAAAATTAAAGCATAATTTTCTGAGATTTTCTTTTTCTTCTTTATTACAGTGTTGTAAGCGTAAATTTTTCAGATTTTCTTTCAATAAATTGTCATGTTCGATAGTAAGATTTTGTTCACTTTCCATTTTTTGACAAAAATTTACGTCTAAAGAATTTATTGGTTCAACGTTAAATGATTTATTTATGTTGATTTCGACGGGGGTTTCGTTAGAATTAGTGACCATAGTATAAGCGTAAAAGTTAGAAATGTTTACTAATGCTTTTGGAATTTCTACTCCATTTTCGAAATTTATGTGATCAAAAATTCCTAAACCTGATTCAATAGTCACAGGTAGTTTAATAACTTCTTGCGATCTTGGTGAAATGATTATAGAAAAGTTTTGAAAAAAATTGTCGGAATTATTATTGGTTATTTTTTTTGAGTTTTCGAAAATTATTGGAATGTCAGAGTTTTGTGTAGAAAGTTTACTATTTTTTAGGTCAATTTTAGCGTTTAGTTGTTTTAATAGATCAGTACCAATCAATCCATCATATTTTTGAGAGAAGCTAAATAAATAAAATTTGTGTGAGCCACGGGTGTTAAATATTTTAAAAATAGGGATGTTAGCAACTTCATCGTGAAAGGAATTAGCGTGTGCCGTCTGTATATTAAATATCTCATTTGAAATGTGATTCTTGAAACATTTGTATGCTAGTTGCGGACTCATCAAACTTCTCGAGTTTCCAGTGTCGATTAAAAAATAAGCTTGTATTTCTGGGATGTAAACGTACGGTAAATCTGATCTGATATTATTAAGGTATATTATGTTACCGGTTCGTGGTTTGTGATTTCGTGAAAATTTTGCTGTTCAGATGTATTGTAGGGTTCATCGGAACTATGAGGTAGATGACTTTGATCGTGTGATGAACTATCATGAGGTTCATCGTATCGAGTTTCTGGGAATGCACCAGTTAATTGTGCATGTGGCGACAAAATTTCACTGTGATAATCAGAATAATTGTAATTTAAATTAATATAGGGGTCATTGGAATAATTATCAGGATCGTAGTAATTATTTTCTGAATATTCGGGGTAGGCGGATTCCAAATTATTATGGATAATAGTGTTGCCAGAACTTGTATCCATAGGCTCAGGTTGATTTCTTCGAATAATAGAACTTGCTCGGGGATTAAAATTATTTGGTCTACTTGGGGGTAGAAAGGGTTGTCTAAAAGTAGAGCTATTACTATTTCTAAAAAGGTGGGGCTGTGAAATAGAGTCAGTACGAGATCTATTTTGGAAGTTATTGCCTAGATGAACAGGGCCCTGAGGAAAATTTGAACGATTCAAATTTTGGGGAATTGATCCAATACCTTGTGGTACATTAGATCTGAAAATATTTTGAGGTAATGGGGTCGGTTGAAGAGCATTTCTATATGGAAAATTAGAGGTTGGAATATTCGTATATGGTCGTTGTTGGGGTTGATGCCTGGAAGAATGTGGGAAATTTCGAGGTGGTAAGGGTGGTAAAGTAAGCGGTCTTGAATAGTTTTGTTGAAAATTCTTGCCTTGAGAAAAATAAAGAAAGTTCTCTTCTTCTACGACTAAAGAAATTGCTTTTTCCAAAGTGTCAGGGTTTCTTAGCCTAACAACAAGTTGGATTTGGTAAGGTAATCCATTTAAAAATGTTTTAAGGGCAAAATCTTCGTAGTGTGCTAACTTAATTCTACGTTCATTTTCATCTGCAACGGAAGTATTGAGTTTTGAAAATAAGAGTGAACGAGCATCTTGCACTCTCATACCAAATTGAACAGGATTTTCATTTCTACGTATTTTTAGTAAAATTAAATCTTGTATCAAACATTCAATACTACGCTGATCTGAAAAAGCTATTAAAAGTGCGTCTTTAATTAATAACCATGAATTTAAATCTGAGTTAGAGCATATGAGATCGGCTGCACGACCTCTCAGTTTCATTAAAATTGTATCAATTAAAGCTAAATTTATCGGATTATTTAAATTAGTGGCATCTTGAAAGTTTTGAAGTACATGCTCACAAGAAGTGATAAATCTATTGAGTTGTCTTGGATTGCCATCAAAAGTAGGGATATTGTCAGCTTGATATCTTAACATACCAATATCTATTTGACTCATTTTCTTTTTTTCGATAGTAATTGAAGGTAAAGGTCTTAGTTCTTCGTGAGAAACGGTTTGCAAAAAATTTATGAACTCGTTGAGTTCTCTTATTTCATGCTCAGACATAAAAGAAATTCAAAAATCTAGTAAAATTTACAATTATTAACTGTAAAAATTGTAAAAATAAAGGTTATAAAAAGGTAAAGCGTCTTTTTATAAAGAAATAAAAATAAATGGTAAAAACTTCAATTAAAATTGCACTCAAATAAAATAAAATACACCTTGGTAAATATTAAAATATACCAAAATACTCGAAAATAAATGCAAAAATATATCACCAAAAGGATTTAAAAATAATGGTAAGGAAAAATGTTCACTTACAGTAAGGTTCTTGCCAAAATGTCCATTTGTCTCTTAGCCTAATTTCCTAAAGGAATCGATTTTTGTATTCCCAGGACCTAAACTATAGCTGTTCTCAATCCGGTGTTGAACGGGTGGTTGCTTCAATTGGATCGCTGCAGGTACTTCCGACGATTCTTGTTCTTTGAAGGTTTCTGCAGGTCTTCTTTCAGCTTCCAGGGATTGTAGCGGTCTTCAAACCGTAGAAACGGACCCAAATATGGCGATTTTTGTCCAATATTGGAAAGACCGAACTACCGACTGCGCCAGTTAAAGGACAACAACCGGCATTTGCTTTTTAAAAAAACAAACTTATTGAGAACAGGGACTAACTTAACTTACAACTAACTTGATTGATAGATAATGACTACATCGATTACTATATTAATTGTTATTGCTCTTGTCTATTACATTATATTTATACGTTCTAAAAATGATGACAATACAAACTAAGCTATTTCTAAATAAAGTATGCAGGGTCGGCATAAGGTGGCGGGTTGGTACCCGTAACTTGCGTACGAGCGTTTACCAGGGTTTATCGTAAATATCGATGAAAGCAAATTCTGAGGCGCGCTGATTATTTTTATACGAGGAGTATTATATAAGAACTTTTTTTATAGGACTGGAATAGAATGTGTTTATATGACAGTGTTTCTTAATTATTAACGTTTTTACACATTTTTTATATTAGCTTCTTTGCCTTTATGTAGCACTGTTTGTATGTATGTATATAACAAATCTAAGAATTCTATTTAAACTATAACTTCTACTTGTCAGATTGTTTTCAAATTTTATAGGTACTTGGGTTTCGATAACAAGGACAGTTTTTAAAATGTTTTTGAGTTTCCCTTTTCTAAAATTGGTGTATCTAGAAGTTTTAATCAGTTCAATGTATTTGAACTTTTAAATAAATTGGAAGCGTTTAATATGGCGGATTCAAAATGGCTGCCTTTTAAGTCAAATATAATATATAAAAAGTGAATTTGAAAAAAACCTTACTTGTTGAATTGTTTAAATTTGCTACATTTTTAGGAGTCTTATCAAAAAATACAAGTTTTTACTTAATATTTGCTGAAATTTTAGAGATGAATATTCAAAAAATAAATCTAAAGTTAAAATAAATAAACAATTAAAAAACACATTTAAACGCACTAAAAAATATAAAATAATTTTAATACGCTATGGGTTATTTTAATTTTTTTATTTGAATTAGGTCGTTTTAAAAATACAAAAGCGCAAAAGAATAACAAACAATTATCATTATAAGCGCTAAATAAGTAGTTTTGTAAATTATATACTTTGTATTCATTTGTGGATATAGTAAATATATATAAAATATGTTAAAATATCAAAATTTACCGGGTCTTAAACGCCGACATTGGCGGCCGACAAAAAGAAGTGGGTTGTGTTGGTTTGGGATAATAGGTTGTAAAATCGGCTAAAACTATTCCAGTAACATTAGGGGGAGAAAATAAATAATAAACTATTTTTTAAGATTGTAATGCTTTTATGTAAAATACAAAATACAGAACAAAATATTTAACATATAGGGATGAAATACATACTACTTTATTATTGGGTAATTATATTTATAAAAGTAGTATGTAACCAAATTATTGTCTAAAACGCTACAAGCAAAAACTCTCTCGCGAAGCGGATGCACACAAGTTAATGTACTTGCGAAAACTAAACCTGGGTTTTACCCAGCCGATGCATGGCGAGGTGAGGAACGGGGGGTGGGGCAATCGATTTCAGGGCCGCTCGAGTGGTCTGACTTGTTGTAATCTATAGACGGTGGTAATACTTACAAATGATTGACAGTGACTTAGCCCATTTAGATAGGCATTAAACAAATAATATAAATCTAGTAATTTGATTTACTTACTAAACGCTTGTAAATGACTCATATTGCTTATAAAGTCGTGGTGTATCTAGAAAGTCTGTGACACAAATGTATTTCGTTTAATATCATAACTCTAAACCTATTATTTTTAATATATAATGCAGATAATTCAATATTTTGATATTGTTTTACGGTGGTTATTATAAGTTAAGTTTTTGGCAGGCCAGTGATAAATAATTATTTTTTAATATTAGTCTTGTGGCCAGGTACTTCATTCATTAAGTATTGAAGAACTACTAATTTCTTGACTTATTGGTGCCCAGTTCCTCGGAGATAGATTGTTCTTTACGGTATATTCTTGCCGGTTCTTTCAATGTGTTTTTTTTTAATTACTCGGGATTTTCAGGATGATAAGTAATGAATTTTGATGATCTTGTAGGTGGAGCCTACAAGTTTTATATAGTGCTTTCATTTCAAAATGTTCCACCCTTAATAACTTTCTTAAAAAAAAAAAAAAAAAAAAACACGTTGAATTAGATATACAGGGGGACGTTTAATTATGCATTTACTGAAGTTTTATCAATCACCTCCTCACCTCCAGCTAACCTCACTTTAATATGTTATAAGTTATTAAGGGTGGATCGTTTTGAAATGAAAGCACTGTATATGCCTCGAGGCAGATTTACGTATTAGACCCCATTCAAAAGGTCAGATCTAAAACGGAAACCTCTTCTAGTGTTTTCTCTCTATATCTGTTTTTCCGTGTTGGTTATCAGGAGCAAACATTTTTTTTTTTAATTTTTAAATTTATAAAGTTTTAGTTAGTGCTAGTGATGCTGAAATAGTTAGGAGCTTGAGCCTGATTCAAAAACTTAAATTTGAAAACTAAAATTAGGTCACTGTCACTAGCATCTCTTATTTAATCTTAAGTACCTACTCGCCGGCAAGTAAAGAGACTAACACTTGTTTAAGCATCTCATTTCGTGTAACTGCAAATTTTAAAAAAGTGGCAAGTAATCTAGTTTAATGCATAACTAAGAAGAATATTTATATTTTTCCTATCAGGCTATCCTCTTAAATTCTTTCAGTTCTCGTTTAGTTTGTGATACAAATGTCTTTTAAATATTTGTATAAATTTTGCTGTTTAAATAAACTTAACAAAAACTTATGGATCACTAATCTACATTATTGCTTACTTAAAAAATCAACATTCTTTCTTTTCTTTATCTATACATTTTTTACTAAGCTAAAAACTTTTACCTTAAAGCCCAATTTATAAAAGGAGCAAAACTGGGTAAAGCCCGATCATTTGCTAAAACTTCCACAGCATTTTTCAAACCTTATCTGTCGTGCGCCTAATGAAAATCACGACAATAGGAGAAATGCGATAAAACAACAATAAAGACGCCTAAACAACGCATCGGCTTGAATGTATAGCCGAATAGGCTAAAGAAGAATTTCGCTTCCATGTTTCCCCTTTCCGACGTCCCTTGGCGGGATGGCAAGCATATCGGATCCCCAGGGAGAGCTAAGCTGACTTATAGGCTATTGAGTTCCCATAGGTAGATGCCGTTTACACATCAATGGTTTTTCCGGTCGAAGGCTTTTGGATTATATTGAATAGACTAGTAATTACGGCTGAATTATTTGAAATAATGGTAATATTATGTAATGAATTTAATTATGCGAAAGTATTAAAAAAAGAGATCCACAACTTTATATACGGAACTAATACCTAATTTAAAGAACATGGTAAAGCTATACAGACTCAAAATGAAGGTCTTGGGTGCGACAATAAATGTAATAATTTGCAATTATAAGTAACTTGGCCTCTGGGATGCGCACATGAAAAAGTATTAGGGAAGCAGTACAAGGAAAGCAGGGAAAGTACGAAACTATAAACTATGTATATTTAGATGATACTATGTATAATATTGAACTAAAATTAAATATTAGTTGTGGAGAATTATGTTGGTTAAATGGTATTCATTCTTCTGAAGGCAGTTTTTCAGGTTTTCCAAAAAATCGGCTACTACTCACCAGACTACCACTAATTGATCCTATACATAACTTTTGTTAATGTGCGAAGTGTGTGGAAACATACATATTATCTCTGATTTGTTTTTCTACCTTTTTTTATAACAGCTTGAAATAGTTCTACTAAGCTTTTCTCAAACCAAGTCCGTAGGTTCCCCAACCATGATATTCTTCGTCTTCTGGGCTTTCTTTCACCTTTTCTTCCATTATGGTTTGCAGTAGGGAGTATCGATCTTTATTTCATTTATGACAAATAGCCCCATAAAAAAATTAAGAAATATTTACTTCAGATGATCTTGTAAATCACGAATGTCGCCAAAATATGATATTAGACTTTCTCAGAACATTGGTTAAACCACTTGCTTGAAAACACTGGACACACTTGCAGAGTATGCGGGGTAATACGTAATTGTGAAATAACATCTTTCAAGTTCTAGTAGGCTTCAAGGCATAAGAAAGCTTTTAGTATATGACAGTAAAGTTCGACTTTCACTGTTGCACCATTCTTGTCTACGAAAAAATATGGACCAATGATGACAAATGGAGTACTTGCGCACAAAACTGTTACGTGATCAAGATGTATTGAAATTTCGTTACAAGGAAATGTTACAGAAAGTTGCGTTGAACCAAAACTTAAAATCCCCATTGAAATAGAAATGCACCTCGACACTCACAAAATTATCATTCCAAAGGCACTGGCAGTCCAGAAGCAAACTCCTGCTATTATGCATAAATAATTTTCTCAACTTTTTTTTTCTTGTACATTCTTGTAAAGGTGAAACTATAGGTTAAAATGGTCATAATTTTAAAACTCATTCATAGATTACGCACTATAGTAGAGCATCCAACGCTAGAAATCAGCACAGCCCTCATGGTGTTTTGTTCAGCCCTCATATTTTTTATAAATATATAGATATTGTCATGAATTTAAAAATATTGAAGTCATGAGATTTAATTAAAACCACAAAAGTTTAAAGCAAAATATATTGTAGGAGCGTTATAAAAATTCAAAAATACGTTTATGTTAAACGGTCGGATAACTAGCGAGGACTGTTTGCAACTTTCCGTTTCTTATCTCCCCTAGCCAAGATCTAGGCTAAAAATGGCATCGAAGGGTCGGTATGCGGTCGAGGGTACATACCTGCTTCTCGATGGTGTTCGTTCTTATTTTATCAATGTATATAAATTTTTATAAATATATATAAATTTTAAATATACATACGAAATAACTCCGTCAATTATAGTTACTAATTTAACTAAACTGTAACTTTTTAGTAATATTATCCTTTGGGACAAACACTTTATCGCTGTCGGTCCCCATTCCTATAACCCATCCCTATTAGCCGTGTGGAACTGTCAGCGGCAGCTTCGTGAGTCATCGAGGGAGCGTCAGTCATCGCGGTCGGCCCTGATGTACTGGTTTTATTGACCGATCCGCGTCTTCTGTAATTATTGTAAAACACAGTCTATTTTTATTTTAAGTTTATAATTTAGTGGTTTGATTTGTCTTTACTAGAAACTAAAAATTAACGTAATTTTTTTAAAATTAAAGTAGGTTACATTTTTATTATAAACTAGAAAAGCTGGTCGCAATATTTAGTCGATCCTTGTAGGACAAGATCGATTTATAGCAGCTATTTGCAAAGTAAGCTATATCGCGGCTTGTGTCTAATTAGGTACCTGTGACGCTGTTCAATTACTTTTTTGTATAGAAATATTTTCGATTCAGTCAATAAACAGTTTTACATGGGGAATCGTCTTTGTTTTACCTACCCTAAAATGGGGGCAAAGCAAATCCACTCACCAAGATTTGAAAGAAAATGGAGTAGTCAACTCAAACTTTGTAGTGCAGGAGCAAGAATAAATCATCACAAAGGATGTCAAAGCAATTTTGTAGTATATACCAGTTATTCTTATGCTTATTTTGATGGTTATCATAAAGTCATTTCAAATGTACAAGAAGCATGTTAGGAAGCAAATAACTCGTGAGCTCGCTGTTTCTACGACTAATTTGGCCCAGTCTTAACTGGGCCAAATTAGTCGTAGAAGAGATGCTTCAAACAACGAAAAACGACACGAGTTAGTAGCAATTTTGTGCAATGTTTAGTGACTAAAATGACTTTCGTAAATGGCTAAACTAGTACGCGTAAATCGAGTGCGGTTATCGTAGTGCGGGGATACAAAGGCAATTTTATTGGGCAACTAAGGATAACCCTTAAGATAATTAAGGATATCCCCGGAGGTCGCGCTGGGGTACTCCGTGCCGCTTTTTTAAATTTATTCTATATTCCAAATTATTTTTTGATGCACGCCAATGCCCCGCGGCATATACTTCATTGGTTATATCGTGCAACGTATATTTATGAGAGCGCAGATGCAAATGTTTCCTTTTAGTGTAAATCAAGACATTTAGTGCATGATACTAATACTCGAGAGTCATACTGCCAGTAATAGTATCATGGTTTAGTGAGAAGGTACAGTTTGCGGTACTCCGTGCCGCCACGCGACCGATCATGTAAGTGCTATGGTTGGGTATTATTTTTATATGCACATCGCTAAAATATATTAGAAAGCGATTTTACCTCAATGTTATTGCAAATTTTTTCCACATTTGTGTATTTTGTTAACCTGGGATTATGACATAAAATATAATTTTTTATATTTTAGGGATAAAAAGAGGCAAATAAATAAACCACTTAATAAACTAGACCTGCAAAGGATGGTCGATAATTTATCTGATCTATCCATGTATATTAAAAATTATAGACTTCAGCATTTTCAAAAAGAAGACATAAACAAACAAGTCAATAAATTAATTGAACAAAATATTATAGAGCCATCAATCTCTGACTAGAATAACCCAGTTTTGTTGGTACCCAAAAAAGCTCCTGATGTCAAAAAGCATGGAGGTTAGTCACTGATTTTCGCCAGCTAAATAAAAATCCATTTCTGAGAAGTTTCCATTGTCTCGTATCGATGATATATTACATCAGCTAGGAAGAGCTCGGTGGTTTTCAGTAATTGATCTTATTAGTGGATTTCACCAGGTACCCTTATGTGCTAACTCGCGTGACGTTACTCAGTTTAGTGTTGATGCGAGATCTTTCAGATTTACACATTTACCTTTTGAACTATCAGTTAGCCCAAACAGCTTTTAGCGGATGTTTTTAATGGCATTCGCCAGAATTACCTCTGAAGAAGCTTTTTTGTATCATTTTCAAAATTTCTATATCTTTCTATTATCTTTCATAAATTTTTAAAACATGCATAAAATTTAACTTAAAATTAAATTCTGAAAAGTGCAAATTCTTTAAAAATGAAGTAACATATCTAGGTCACAACACAACAAAGGTATATTTGTATACAAAGGTGCTGACGAGGTCAAGCGATTTGTTACCTTTACAACAGAAATCAGAATCTTTGATTTTATGATTGAAGCTTAAGCGACATAGCTATCTTTTAATTTTTGTTAGGAATTCTCTTTTCTTTACTTTCACGATGGCAAGTCTAATGGGGTAAAGCTCGTACCAAATATTCCATAACAGTCATCGCCGTGAAAGGTGGACTTCTTAGGCAAATTAGTATTTTTTAATACTTGCTCTTCAATAATACTTTATAACGTATGTCGTAATGGTAGATTCAACCCACCAAATTTATAATCCTTTTTTAAGTGCGGTGTAAGTCATTTTATAAAGAGTGCTGCAATTAAAACGCAAGATTTAAATGGCGCACCAATTTTGACAGTCATAATGGCATATGATTGACATGGCAGATTGAAAGTTGACAAAAAGGAGTTAGTAAATATGTAGCATTGCACTATAGAAGAACGTGTCGGGATTGTCAAAAAACCATTATCACAATGGTGAAGGTTCAAATGCTACTATTTGTAAAGTGCACCCAATGGTCGAAATAATGTTCCTAATTCATTAACTGTGAAATAAATAATCAAAAAATTCGACACTACTGGCTAGTGATGTAAAGCACACAATACATCAGAACATCAGAACAAAGCAACTTGTTGATTTTGCAAACAAAATCATTTTTAGTCATGAGACCTATTTTCACCTTGATGGTTTAGCTAATACGTAAAACTGTCGCATTTAATGCTTGGAAAATCCATGAATGATTTAATCGGAAAGCAACGCATCCACTACTTGTTACCGTATGGTATGCTAGGTGGTCCGGAGAAATAATTGGACCGTTTTTCTTCAAAACAAAAAGGTAATGCAGCAATGATAATTGGCGGACGTTATCGTGCTAAAATAACACGGTCATGTTATTTCCCGATGTAATGACCAAAAATGGCCTCCACGCTCTTGCAATTTAATGCCTTTAGACTTCTCGCTGTAAAGTTTTTTATAGTAACAAGTTTATGCCAATAAGCCTACAACCATCGAAGCATTGAAAGCTGAAATTAGATGCAGTTTAAATGAAATACTACCATATTTATACAAAAACGTTTTTGAAAATTTCGCCCAAAGTGTACGCAAACCAGCAAAGTCATAGCGGCCATTAACAATATATTTTGTTTTATAGATAATTTCCAATCAATAAATATTTCAATACTTTGCTATAGAAAATCTTGTCTTATTAAACACTGAATATTGCGTTTTTATTGAATTACCTTTTGTTATGATTATTGAAATTGGACCGCAAATGTGTTTTAATCTGTTATCATTTTTAACGAACTTGTGACCAGTAGTGATTTTTAAGTTGTAGGAAAAATAAGAGATTAAAAAAATAAAAACATGCTAATAACTTTTGATGTTGTGTAAGTGAATCTTTACAGTTTTGGAAAACAAAAATATAAAATTGTAATTTTGTAATGTAATTTTAAAGTTTTTGTAAACCCATGTTTGGCCCCATTCTCATGTATCTTAATATAAGATTTATGTCTTCAATGTCCAATTATTTGTTAATTAATTAAGCTTTTTATTATTATTGTAGATGCCATTTTTATTGATATATGATACCCCTTAATTTATGTAAGTAATTATTTTAATACCTTTTGTAATTGAACAATGTGAATCTATATCTTATAAGTTTCATTGCTTCTTTTATAGTATCCCTGATGATGGACATGTTATATGTCCATGTGTGTCCGAAACATGTCGGATTAATATTTTTCAAATAAATTTAGTAAAGGATGACCGAAGTACCTTTAGTTACCCATTAAAAAAAAATAGTTTATAAACAAAATAAGATAAAAATCGCAGTAAAAATAATTAAAAATGAAACTATCAGAAATAAAATATGTATTTACTCACTTCTACCTCTACTTGAAAAACTACTAACCGATCTACTTTTTTTTTAACTCGTAAACAATTGGCGTCTTTGACTTCCTCTAACATATTTGTTAGAGGAAGTTCCAACGTTACATTGCAGATTTTACGTTTTGTTGATATATTCTTCTAGGACATTTTTTTAAATTAGGACCTTTAAGTTAACAAGCAATGAAATAAATTTGAAAGTGCAAATATCACGATTGTACTACACAGCAATTGAATTTAACGGTAAATAGGCCTTAGTTATTTTATATGCTTGTGCATATAATTACTATATAATTATATGCTAGTGCATACATTAATATTTGTATATTAATATTATTATTGTCGCATAAGTCATCAATTGGACTTTGTACTAGTGCTCTTCTGGTACGGTAATACCGTTGATTGAATATCTGGGATGCGTATCTTCCTGTGTACTATTCTGTGTTTAAAACGTACCCGGTCGACTATCGATTGCCATTCAGTTTCGTTTACCGAGTAGTGCTGCGACGTTCTGTCTTTAAAAAGTTATCATCAACTTTGTTTTTCCTTGTTGCCGCTATATTGGCCATTTGCAGTTTTGAATAGCCCTTTTAATTATCTTTTCAATGAGGTATTTAGTATTTCCAATGAGTATTTAAGATCACCTCTATAAAATTATATACCTATCTTTCTTTTGCTCATGGAGCTCTTACCAAAATTACGTGTTGGAAATGCGAGTGTGATACACAGTTGAAAACGTAATTAAATGGCTTAATTAAAAAGTCCAATATTGCGCCCATAAGAAAAAAGAAGGTCGCCATTATAATGAAAATGTGCAGGGTGACCCCTTTGAAGAGGCTAAGATACACTACTAAAATCTTAAATAGAATCAAAAGATAAATAATCTTGAAATTTGTTTCAAAAATGCTTTCCAATGGTTTTATAGAAGATAAATTTTAGAAAATTCTTTTCTGTTTATCAAGGAAACCAATGAATGAAAAATAATTTTGACATTTTTACTTACTATATTACATTTTATTATACAAAAATGTTCAACATAATGGCTACCGATATACTGGCATGAATCGATAAGAAAGGTATTTCAATTTCATAATATCCCTATAAACTGCAAATTCTTCAAAAACTTGGTAATGACAATCCGGACAGAAAAATCGAGTTTTGTGAAAAAATAATTACGGCAGAACCACGACTAGTTAAAAATATTTGCTTTGGAAATAAGTGTAACTTTTATTTAAATGTTGAATGAAAGCAACTTTCAAGCACCTCATGTGGATTTTCTTCTACCCAAACATGTTTGTTGTGAAAATTCCTTATTGCATTTTTTGAGAAAGTGGCTTTATCGGTAAAAAAATAAGAGTCAGTAGTTGAGGGATCTGAATCCATGTGTGTAAAATCCATTGACAAAATGCAATACGTCAAAGAAAATCTGCAAGAAGAAATGCTTGAACGCCTTGTATGAATAAAACAAATATTTTTTAAGAATCTTCCAAATTGTCCCGTTACTTACATTTAAGTATTAACAATTTTTTGAGTAGAGGTACCTGAATCTTCTTTTACCATGGCTAGCACATTCTCTTCTAGTTCTACCATTCTTACTATCATTGGTCTTCTTGGCCCTCCACTTCACTTCAATGCGTTTGTTTCACGAAGTCGTTGATGTATACTTTAAAAGGTTTTTCTATTTTTTCTATTAGGGACATTACGATTAGGAAATCGTTTACGGTACAACCGACTAGCTCCTAATGAATTGCCATAAGCAATTCCATAAATGTAATGCATGTCAGCCATCTCGGCGTTCCTATAGCCATTTTTGATAGACGACTTCACCAACAAGATTTTGTATTACTTGGTAGGTCCAGTGCAGTACGCTATAATTTTATTTCGGCTCCGTTAATAATTTTAAAGCTACCAAAATTGGATGATTGAATTCATTCAATTCATTTATTCATTCATCCCGTATAAATTCTTCTGGAGAAGATTAAAACTAAACTAAAACTACTTACAAATAGCCTTATATATTTATTTATTTATTTATTTACGGGATATCCCCATTCTAACAAAATTACAAAATAAATTATATCCTAACCCTAAATGTATATAATTATTCTGCCATCAACAAATATATTAATAAGATATATAATGAACTTAATCTATTAAATATCCAAATTTTCTATAAATCAACAATATATCTATCTGAATGTATATTAATATGTAGCAACCCAAGAAATACAAATAAGATAAAACTTCCAGAAAAATTTAAGCACAAACTAACCTTGGCCAAAAAAAATGAATACAACAATATATAGTTTTCCCCAGTTAAGTAAAAAAATATATAAAGCAACTAAAAACATACCATTAAAATAATCAAAATAAGAAAAGTAAAAGCAATCAAATTTATTTGATACTTAACACATTGTACTCAACGAGTAAACTCACTCAGGCACCTTTTAAGTTTTGAAGGCTTTAAATTCACTAAGTCAAAAGCCTGATTAAATTTATTTTCCAACATGTGGAGTCGATTAATTGGAGAAAATTAACCATTGTTTGTATGGTGACATTTAACCAGAAAAAGGGACGTCTCTCTTAGGACTCTGGTATTGCACCTAAAGTTTATCCGCGATAACAATTCAGGGCAATCAATAACATTATTAATCAACTTGTGAAGAAATATCATATCACACCTAGTTTGATAGTCCTCAAGAGAAGTCATATTTAGCCTTGACTTAAGTTCCAATAAAGACTCATCTCGTACATTTAATCTCCAGGCACAAGTCCTGAGAAATTTATTTTGGACCTTATCAAGACTGTAAATATGGTGAGCATAATAAGGGGACCAGACTATAAAAGAATAAGACATGACACTACGAATAAGTGTAAGACATAAAACTCTGAAGGCAGCTACTGAAAAGTCTTGAGTATTTCTAGTTATAAAACTAAGAGTACGAAGGGCTTTACTAGATAAACTACCTATATGTAGTATGAAAGTCACGGAACTGTCAAACAACACCCCCAAATTTTTAATTAGCGATACTCTTGAAAGTATATTACCATTTATGTGGTAGTCAAATGGGACAACTTTTCTAGATTAAGTCTCAGGGAAAGTTTGTAATTTTAAAGACAAATTAAATAATGTACACAAAGGTCTAGACAAACTTTAAACACATCTTTTAAGGAAATAGGTAGGAACATTATCAGGACCATAACTCAGTTTGTCCTTAAGACCAAATATAGATTCAAAAACCTCGGACAGGGTGAACTGGATAAAAGGCATGTCGACAGAAGTTGCTACTGGAAAATTAAAGTTAGTGAGATCAACCTCATCAGAGTGAAAAACACTAGAAAAATAGGTAGAAAATAGGTTTGCAATATCCTCCCCAGAATCATCCCAGTCATTTGGGATACCATGACTTTTAAGGGAGTTAATATGATTCCAAAATTATACTTATGATGTAACTAATAGAGCGGAAAATCTAATAAAGCATGGCCGAACAAATCTTAAACACTATCTAAACTATATAATTGACTATAAGGGATTGCACCTTTATCCCTGTTAAGAATATTTGTTTAATTTTTGAATATTGCTAAACTTTCGTATGAATCTAGTAAACTAAGTATGAACTAAGTAATTTTAGGTTGTCTATCCCTACAAAGTCACCAGTATTTTAAACTTGTTCAGCCACACTTCACTTTTCAACTCTTTCATATTTCACATGAGTTACATGTTCTTTAAATCTGACATTAATTGATCTTCTGGTTTGTCCTATGTACTTTTTATCACAATCGTTGGAATAAATCTCATAGATCCCAGACTTTTCATTGGTCTTTATTTTATCATTTGGGTTTCCTAAAAGATTTTATAACTTGGCCGAACTTTGATAGATCATTCTTAGAACTAAGTCTTTGAACTACTGGAAGCTATGAACAACTGAACGGTACCGCCATGGGTAATTGCCTCTTTCCCTTCCTAGCAGAGCTCTTCATGAACCGTTTTGAGTTAAATGCAAAAAATGTATTCAAATACTTTCCACGGGTTTGTTGATGATGTGTTTGCCGTGTTCGACAAAAGCTTGCAATTACTGTTAATAATTTTAAAGGACAACTCAATAACTGTTTTCCGCCAATTAAATTTACCTCTAAAGAAGAAATAAAAAACCAATTTCCATTTTTAGATACTCTTGTCATCAAAAATAATAATAAGTTTGAATTTGATATTTATAGAAAAGAAACTTTTAGAAACATAACTAGTGACCCTAACCATTGTTTTCAACATAAAATGGCTAGCATGCATTTTTTGGTACATCGTTTGATCTCATTTCTTCTAAGTAATAGCAGATTTATTAAAGAAAAAACAACAATTGAAACATTTGCTAGAATCAATGGTTATGACTATAAGAATATTGATAAGCTAAAGACATAAGTTTAAAGTTTATCTTAGAAACTACCATATTTCAAAAAGATAAAAATAAGCAGACTTTTGTTGCAATACCATACTATCCTATCTTGACGAGAGGCTTTGATAAGGTTTTCAAAAACTTAGGTCTAAGAATGGTCCATCAAGGTTCGGTCAAGTTACGAAAACTTTTAGGAAACCCAAAAGATAAAATAAAAACCAATAAAAAGTCTGGGATCTATGAGATTAATTGCAACGATTGTGATAAAAAGTACATAGAACAAACCAGAAGATCAATTAATGTCAGATGTAAAGAACATGTAACCCATAAGAAACATGAAAGAGGTAAAAAGTCAAGTGTGGCTGAACATGTTTTAAATACTGGTCACTTTGTAGGGATAGACAACTTAAAATTACTTAAACCAGTTAATAAAAGTAGAAAACTATACTCTATTTCAGAAGTGTATAGAGCAATAAACTGGGGAATTCCGTTCTGTTTGGCTACATTTCGTGGTAGTTCATAGGCGCAGGTACTTATAATATTTATGAATTTAATTTTCACGGATTAAATGCCTTTATTTTGAAAGAGATTAAATACTAAATAAATACTTTTAATCCTTTTGTATAGGTACCTATCTTTTAACGCTTTGTAACATGCAAAAATGGGGTCAGGTAATATATACAGACTATAAATACTTTTAAATCATATTTTAAACGTTAGTAGTCACTGCTACGCTGTAGTGTAATCACAATATTATTATCCCAATATTTAAAAAATGGAGGTATTCAGTCCAACGAAAAGATGTACTAAAAATTCTCCACTATCGCTGAGTGAAAAAGTTATTATTTTAAATGTGCATGATTGCATAAAACACGATTACCCTAGTTTTACTGTGCAAGAAATTGTTGAAAAATGTTCTCGAATGAGTGGAATTGGAAAGTCCACCATTTTCAAATTGTTGCGGGAAAGAAAAGTAGCAGGTCAAGTGGAATCTCCCAAGCAAAAGCCAGGACGACCTACAAAAGTCCTTGATGAAAATGCTAAATGTATAATTCGAAGAAAAGTTCACTCTTTTTATTTTAAAAAGGAAATACCCACCCTAGACAAAATTTTAATGGAGCTTGGCCGAGATGACAGTATTCCGTTGATAAGTAGAAAACTTTTATGGAAAACTTTAAAAAATATGGATTTTGCCTGGGAAAAGCATAACCGCAAAGCACTTTTACTGGAGAACGACGAAATTGTTTGTTGGAGACGACAATACTTGAGAAGTATCAAGCAGTACCGCAGGGAGCAAAAGAAAGTTTTTTATCTTGATGAGACGTGGATTAACGAAGGTTATATAGTCCAAAAAATGTGGCAAGACAAAAATATAACCAGTGCTCGCCAAGCTTTCATAGAAGGCCTGTCTACGGGTATTAAAGTACCTTCGGGAAAAGGAAAAATACTTATAATAACACATATTGGAAGCGAAGAGGGATTTTTAAAAGAAGGTCTGCTAACCTTTGAGTCGACTCGCACAGGAGATTACCATGAAGACATGAACTCAGACGTTTTCGAGGACTATTTTGGTGAAATGATAAAATTTCTTCCGGCTAATTCGGTGGTGGTTATGGATAACGCAAGCTATCATTCACGGCGAATAGAGAAGACGCCAACTTCAAGTTGGAGAAAGCAAGAAATTATTGATTGGCTGACTGCAAAAGGTATTGCGTTTGAAGCAAATTTGATAAAAAAAGAACTGCTGGCAATAGCAAACTTACACAAAACTCGTTTCATGAAATACGCCGTGGAAGATATAGCCGAAAAATATAATATAACTGTACTGCGCTTACCGCCATATCATTGCGAACTAAATCCTATAGAACTGATATGGGCGCAGGTAAAAGGATTTGTAGTAAGACAAAACGCGACTTTTAAAATGAAAGATGTTAAGCTACTGTTTGATCAAGCCATTACGGAAGCGACACCAGAGAATTGGCGAAAAGCAGTCCAGCATGTAATTAAGCAAGAGGACAAAATGTGGGATCTTGACAACCTCATCGATCAGACAGTCGATCCTTTAATTATAATGTCAAGAGGTGATGACAGTTCGTCAGATGACGAAGAAGACTACAATCTATTATAATTTAAAATTGTTATACACTGTTCAAAAAGTGCCAGATCCAAAAGTGACATTTTCAACTGTTTTACTCTACATATTATGTTCAATAAATTTGTGAAAAAAATATATTATTCCATTTAAACAAAAGTAACTTTCTAAAATAAAATAGCATTTAAGTACATTAATTATAAGGTAAAAAACAAGTCCCAGTTGCACGCCTTTGGCGAACCGTTTTCAATGTTTATCAGTGGGTAACAATGGGCAAAACTCATAAATTGACCCAAAACCGGGTGGCACTACCTGCAATTAACGAAAAGAAAGAATTTTACATTGAAACTAATACCCAACTAAGGTAGTGGCATAAAATATTGGTGGATCACCAGGTACCACTTTTGCATACCTAATGAGGTTTTATTGCTCTACACACTTCTGAAATAGAGTATAGATGCATACGAATGTTTAGCAATATTCAAAAATCAAAAAAACATTGTTATCAGGGATAAAGCTCCATTCCCTTATAGTCAATTATATAGTTTAATTAGTGTTTAAGATTTGCTTGGCCATGCTTCATTATATTTTTCGCTCTGTTAGTTACATCATTAGTATATAAAGCCATTGGTAAGTAGTTTTAGATTAGTTTTAATCTTCTCCAGAAGATCCTAACATTGTTAGTGAATACGTGTCAAGAGTAAAAATTTAAAATTTTGGTTAGCGGTAAAACTGGCTCCTAATATGATACTTTTGTATATTCAAATTTTTCTGTTTCGCTTATTTCGGTTATTCTAGAAGATACTACTCTGTTTCGACGGTCATTTGTAATTCTTACGAGTTCTTATAACATTGCACAGTTCTTTTCTCCACGATCTACTTGGTCTATCCCTTTTCCTATTCGTGGAGACCCACTGTAGCATACACTTTTCCGTCATTAATCATTCATCCTTATGGCATAGTCTTACTAATTTAGCCTTTTGACTTTTATCATTTCTCTTTACCTCCCGTTACTACATACTCTGTTATTTGATAAAACCCACTTGATATATTCTCGTCTATTTTCCATAACACATAATGGATATCATCCTGATCTTCTGCAATATTACTTGGTTATCTAATTGGAATACTTATTCATTAAATATTTCCTAATGATGCCAGAAACTTTTTCAACAGTAAACGGTTAGTACTTCATTTGGTTATATGTTTGGAAATTTAATCGTTCACACCTGGACCACTACTGGAAATGTTTATATTACATACATTTTATATCAAACTTTTGTCAATACACACTCGTTGAATCGGAACATCGATCTTAGTCCCCAGCCACGGCCGCCAGCCCGCTGCCGCTTGCTGTATATTTATAGAAGCGTGCAGCCACCTGTTAGGGTGTTTGGGATTATTTAAGAATAGTGCCTATATTACTAAATTAGGTTTGATTACCCTAAACTATATAAATTTATGTAGAAGTTTTATTTTTGATGTCAGGTTTATTCCCATTTAATGTTTTATGAAGCATTAGGGATAATATGTCAATTTTTTTTAAATTATACTGTAAAAATGATAGGTTTCTTAACAAATAAAATTTATTGACCATTACGATTTTCAAATGAGCTGGAAATTTTGTTTCTTGTTTATTAGACGACAAAAAATGCACGTATTTTTTGTTGTAACGGCTGATAAGTTTGCATCTCACTTTTCAATTTACCTATTTTTCGAATTCGGGTTCGATGTTAGGACAGATTGTGCAGATTATCTTCAAGTGAAGCTTGAGTTGTCAAATATTTATTTATTTAGGATTTTCATACAGTAAATCCCATACAACAATTTCGAGTTTCAATTGCTTTCCGATTTAAATAATTTTTTCTGTACTGTGTTGTAGCAGGATGCGCCAAAGAGTTGCCAAAATAAAAAATGGACATTCAAATATTTTTTAAAATATGTATATGCGAATTTGGTTAAAATATGGACGATTAGAGTGAGCTGGTAAAACAATCCTTTATTATAGTCGAATGTGATACGAAATGTTTTTTACGCAGTTAAAATTAATGATTTTATAAGTGTTTTTCTTTGTTTGTTTGATTGGCTTTGCACATAGCGCATACAGTCACTACAATTAACTAATAAATCTTTAAAATCCCAAAACTATTCGTTCAAAAATAAAACACCTCAAATACCCCAAAACATAGACAACAGGGTCACACACTTCACGCCATAGTGGTCTATCTAGACGACTTAATTATTTCAAAAGTTCAAAAGTAATTTATTTGCCATAAACAGTCAATACATTCCTAGAAACGAAATGAAGATAATAATAATATATTTAATATTTTAAATTACATTTTCTCCCCGCAAAAGGGTCTGTCCCGCGATTTTCAACAACCGATACTCTTTAGCTACTGACAAAAGAAGCCAAGAGTGGGACAAACCCGTTTACTTAAAGTTAATTAATAAGAAAACTAAAAAAAACTAAAAAAAAACCACCAAAAAATCATCAAACTAAATAAATGAATACAGAAAGAATAAGAACAGATTTGCACGAGTGTGCGCTAAGAATCAATATAAGTAATTAATATTTTAGTACATTTTTATTTATAATATAATTTTTCCATAATAATTAATTATAAGCCTGAGGCTGGAGGGAGACGGTGAAAACGACGAATGGCGGGAGACGAATGATGGACGGTCCAGACAATTTTTGATAATGTTTACTTGTATGTATTTTAGGTCAAAAAGCGAATGTATGCACCTTTATTGTTAAAAAGACAAAAAGAAGAAAAACCATAGACAAGAGTAAAACAAAAATGTATGTACATATTAGTTAGTTGCGAGCCTATAGTTGAGTCTGCAGGAGCATTAATTCCAGATGCTTTTTAAAATTATTTAATGTAAATTATTTTATTATATTTGGAAGGTCATTTCAAATCTTACACGCCCTGTATGTAAATAATTTTTGAAAGTTTATCGTCCGGTAAAGAGGAACTATATAAATTAATGTTTCTGGTTTCATGTGCAGTGTGTGTGAGTGGCATTAAACAGTCATGCAGATACTCCGGTTTCCCAATTTTGATTGTTATCGTGAGCTACGTATTACCCAAAATATTGGCAACACCGCTTGGTTGCGGCTTGCAGGCGGCGGAATTTTTCGTTTTTATTTTTTGAACCGGGAGTCAGCAGACCTCACTTTGCTGTGTTACTGCACGTTGCATTAATAATTTTTGAGCGTTATTTTCGTGTTTTTTTTCACTATGGCTGTTTATACCCCTTCCGAAAGAGTTCAATTAATTAAATGGTTTTATGGAGGCAATTCGGCAGTACAATGTAGAAATTTGTTTTCAGTGACTTTTGAGAATAGACTGATTCCTTGTGCAAAAACGGTTTTAAATGTGGTTACAAATTTTGAGACATCTTTTTGTCTTCAAGATTGTAAAACATGCCACACAAAACCTTAAGAACCACCTGTTGAAGTGGTCCAGGATATAGAACGGCGGGAAGAAATGGTTTGCAGTACCCTAGAACTTGATTCGACACGGTCCACTAGAAGAGTTGGAGAGGAACTGGGAATGAGCAATAAAACTGCTCGTATCTGGAAAAAATATGGGTACAAATGTTTCAAGTATTCAGAAACTCAGAAATATTTCCTGAAGACCAGTGGCGAAGAATGGAATTTTGTGAAACCATGATGGAAAAGGCAAATGAAAACGAATATTTTTTAAAAAATATTTTGTTTTCTGATGAATCTTCTTTTCCATTACATGGCAAACACAATCCTTCTATTATTCGTTATTAGTCTCAGGAAAACGAGCACAGAAGTTTTCAGTTTCGTACCCAGTATCCTCAGAAATTGAATGTTTGGGCAGGTATTTTGGGCGACAATGTTATAGGGCCATTTTTTATTGATGGCACTTTAAACGCCCAAAAGTACCTTGAGTTGCTGCAAAACCAAGTTCTTCCTATCATTCAGATCCTACCCGATGTAGACCTGGGAGCGGTTTATTTTCAGCAAGATGACTGTCGTGCATATAACGCGGCTAGGGTAAAAGAATTTTTAACAAATACTTTTCCTAACCGCCTTATTAGTGGGACTGGCGATATTAAATGGCCTCCTAGTTCTCCAGATTTGTCTCCAAATGACTTTTAGCTGTGGGTTAACCTTAAACAGACTATTTACAAGCATGAATTTAGTAGGCCAACAAATTTAGAGGAGTTGCGAAATAAAATTGTCGACGGTGCCAATTCCATTTTACCTGAAACTCTTTTGGAGGTGCGAAATAGCTTTTACGATAGGTTAAGTTTTTGTTTAGCGAAAAAAGGCGGTTTATTTGAGCTTTTTATTTAAAAAATTATTTGTTGTTAAGTTTGTTTATTAGAGTTTTATTTCTGAGTTTTTATTATATTTTTATCAGAGTGGATATTTTATTTTTTATAAGAATAACGCTTTAATTTTTATTATGCAAACACAGCATATTAAAAAATTTTAAGATTACAATTCTATCCGGGTTTTACACATTGTCATGTCTGTAAAACCCGCGTTAGAATAAATTTTAAAAATGCCCGGATTTTCGCGTAATATTTTGGGACATTTTGTCGCCAAACGACGCAGCTCCCACGAAAGTCAGATGTTTACTAATCCCGTCCTCAGGTCGGCGAGTGTTGCCAGATGATTGGGTGAGAATTATGGTACATTCTGGCCGAAATTATGGAATTTTGTACAAAATTATGGTACAATCATACAATTCTGTCAGTACACAACCTTTTCCTATGTATGACGTCACGTCACAGTCGCGCCGTCGCCAAACTTATAAAATGTGTTACATTGTGTTGATAATGGATTATGAATTTAATTAAATTTCCTATTCTGACCATTTCTTTTAATTAAAAGAACGATTTCTGGTAGAAATAAAATACTTTTTTAACAAAGATAGTAATTTATTGAAAAATGAACATAACATTGCACTCAAAATCTAAATTAAAAATAGATAAACATTAACATAAATACATATACAAATTTGTATATTATAATATTTGTATTTGTAATTTTAACCAACCCTCAAACGACTTATCTGATTCCCAATCCTTTCAATAGCTTTGGGGTCTATTTGCTCGTCTATTTTTATTTCCAAACTTAACTTGTTTTAAGTTTCGTTCACTATTTTCATCTTCGGATTCAGAATCAGAAATATTTATATGTTTTCGTTTTAAGCCGGAGTTGGAGGTCATAATCTTATAATAATTATTGAAGCTTTATTCTTTAGTTCTATTTCACCCCCAACCCCCAACAGCCAAAAGCAAACAAAAATAATAACAAAACAACTTAACCCCAAATAATAAAAACAAATGACAGAATGTTGACGTTGACGTTTAGAAGGGTTGTGTCTTAATGTAGTTTTGTGTTTAGTGGGATTTTTTATGTACATTTCATATCATGTGCATTTTACTGCGAAATTGTTCATATCATATTAATTTAAAAAATAATCATAGAAATTTATAAAACCCAAAAAAAAAAACAAAATTATGGTACAACTATGGTACATTTCTGATTATGGTACAAATTATGGAGCAAGCAAAAAATTTTGCAAAATTATGGTACAATTCCATAATTATGGTACGTCTGGCAACACTGGGCCGGCCGCACAGTGCTTCGACCAATGGACAAAAATCGAAAAAGTGACTTGTTTTTCAGAAGTATTTAAATACCTTATCTTAAGGACCACAAACAAATAGCCACTATTCCACAAAAATGTTATCGCAAATAGCATTTTTTGTTTATAAGTATTTGCGCCAAAAATAATAAAATCTCGTGTGTTGACCAGTACCTTTTTGTTATTAAAACTTGAGTATATTTTGTTGGTGTTTCAAAACAAGCGGTTAAAAGTTGAAATCTTTTTTAAACATGGACAGTGTACAGCAAGGTATAAACGGAAAAAATTTAAAAGTCGTTTTTTATTTAACCATAATAAATGTAAAAGTAGTTTGCAATTATTTTATATTTCTCTTTAAATTTGAAACTTTAAAAAGGCATATAAAAAAAGCCTTTTAAAAAAACCATTTGTAGTTTTTACATTTTATTGTTAATACATTTATATATTATCATTTCGTATACAGTTTATCTGCGTCAGTCTGCGACGAAGCTTTAAATATATTTTTTTTCAGATGATGTCAAATCAATAAAGAAAGCGGATCTCTTTGAGACATGGCTAGAACACCGGAATCAAAATCCACTACTATTTATTTTTGAAAAAATCCATTCCCTTTTAAATTTGAGCAATCCCTCGCCTTAAGTTGTATCTCACTTCACCAAGCAAAGGAGAATTATTTGCCTTCATTTTAATAAAAAATGGAGTATATCATCACGAAATCGGGTCAGATTTATGGAAAAAAAAATTTGGTTACAAACTGAGTTACCATTACCAGAATGTTTATTAGGCGGAAGAAAAGTTAAAACCATTTACAGAGTCTTCAAAGCGGACGAAACTTCGGCGCGCTAAAAAAATCACTGCTGCCAAAACATCTTTAATTTTCATAGGGGAAAATCGGCAAGTTACGGTTATTCTTTTTATAAGAAAAATCAAAAGGAACATTTTTATTTTTCCAACTCTTAATGTATTGGTCGCATATTTCCCTGTAACATTAGATATTAAATTCTCTAAATTCTTTCAATGAAAGGGCCTTTTATTGGTACAAAGTTGCATAAGTTTCGCAGCGTTACGCTTAGCCCAATAGAAGTAACTGATTTTTGTCCCAAGGTCCTATATACTCGAAGCACTGTGGGCCGGGGCGGTGCTCTGTCGCACGCACTCGTACACGCTCGACGTTGCAAAATTTCGCCTCTATGCGGTTTCCTAAGAGTAACGAACGAAAACACGATCTGTAGAGTCGGAGTATACGACATCTTCATAATCAAATAATAATAAATTTTTTATTTACTACTAAGATGCTACAATGTTCATTAGTCCAGACAAATCCGATTTCAATGTCATTGCCTTGATGATATACAAGTCTTAAAAACCAAGGGATTTTTATATATATTCTAGTGATTACTTATGCCATAAGGGATGATATAGAATCTGATGAAATTATGTACCTAATAGAGTTTTTATGATGTAATAAACAGGGCGTCCCAAAATTTATGTCTACATTCATTTAAAACTATGCGATGGGTTTTTTTTAAATGCGCAGATCCGTCGATTTTTATTTCAAGTTGCGCTTTTTTGTACGTGAAGTTTGTATATAAAGGATTGGTCAAAAATAAATCTTGATCATCAACTTCATTTCTTCAAATAAAAGCACCTTTTTCAAATCAAAAAAATAAAAAAAAAACACGATTAATGTAACAAATAAAAAAGGAACAAAAAATTAAATTTAATATTCAAATAACTTGCCATCCACGGCTTAACAATATCCAAGGCGATCAACAAACTTGCACAATTTCAATCGTTTCCCGAGTTACAGCGCGCACTTCTAAGCGAATCCTTTCTTTCAATAGTCTAGATTATTTGGCTTATTAACAAATACCTTCGACTTGGGGTGTCTCCACAAAAAAAAGTCCACTGGTGTTAGGTCAAGCGACCTAGCAGGCCATTAGATGGGTCGACCCCTCCTTCCGATCCACCGATTGGGAAAGGTTTCATCCAAAAATTTATGCACAGTGACAGCATAGTGCAGGGAAGCACCATCTTGCTGAAAAATTAGTTTTTCATCAGGATAGTATGGGTCCAATAGATTTGGAAACACAGCTGGTACTGCTAGAACTAATTTAACTTCAATTACAAAAATCAAGATACACTTGTCCCGTTAAAGTCTGTTCGAAGAAAAATGGACCTATTACTTATCCGCGTACTACGCGTACTATTCCACACCACACATTTAGTTTTTGAGGGTACTTGGTGTTTACCTCCATCATCCAATGTGAATTTTCTTTTGCTCAATATCGACAAGTTTGTCTGTTCACATAACCATTTAACACGTTTACGACGATAAGTGGTCCAACAGTGTCTACCTCCGAGCCCAATATTTTTCGTATATAAATATTTTAATGCCGTAAGTGTATGCCCCAAGCACTAAAAAAACTATATACAAATGTTTTTTTTCTATTTTTATACAGATTTTCAAATGTGCCACATGACGGCTACAGTAAAAAAGTTATTGTTATAGCCGCCGTGTACCACCAGTGGACCATAAACATTATAAAAATGTTTGTCTTAATTTTGACTACTAATGGCAATTTATTCGTAAGAGGCAAGGTAGGCAGACAAGAACAAATGCTCGCAAGCGCTAAACTAAACTAAAGTCACGTGCTCGTAGTTTTGCATTTGCGTACTGTAGCGGGGTTCAATACGTACTTGACGTACGTCCACCCTCTAACTTTTGACGTCACTATTTCTTTGTACAGTTATAGGAGAAGAGTTGACACAAATGCCTCGGCCACCACTCTAAGCAATTAAAGGAGCCTAGAGTCTCCTGTAGCTTCTCGGGTAAGCCTTTAAACAGTGGAGAAACCAGGTAGGTATTGAAAGGAAACTGTAAAAAACTATTATAAAATATAGTAACAGGTTTGGTTGCTTAAAATAGACGAACAAATGTTTCCTTAAATTCTAACAATCCCCAATTACCAATTTCTATGATTTAATACAAGCAGTTATTTGGGAAAATGTACTGGAAAATTCGGCACTCTATTAATGACTTAAAACAGTATGATTAAGAGACATGTTATGATTATGGTGTTTTTTATAGAAGCGGTTAAGGATGCCATTCATGAAGCAAAGCCAGCAACTCAACATTAATCAAGCGAAGCAAAGTCAATCAATTGGTCAACATTTACCCCTGCTCTGTTAATATGTTAATATACGGATAGTAATTATAATATCATGGACCTGGTTATTACTTGTCTTATACAACATAAAGAAGATAAGTTCAAGTAATAATTAAGAAACGCGGCTACTGCCTGCCTTACAAAACACGAAGAAAAATAGTCCAACCCAACCCAACCCAAACAGTAGTTTTTATCAACAAAAGAAATTAAATGAAATGCTATGGCCGCGAACAGAGCAGAAAATAAAAAGTCAGCCATACAAATTATTAATTAAATACACAATTAATCCGCTGTGAGTGTTTTTGTGGTTCCAGACAAGAATTTAATTTTTTGCGAATGGATATAATGAAACGCTGTTCTAATCACCCGTTTACTCCCTACAAAACACGAAGAAAGATAGTGTCCAGGCACCAGTTAATAATCGCGGCTGTTGCCTGCCCCAAAAAAACACGAAGAAAAATGGGCCCAAACAACAGTTTCAAAATAAAATAAAACAGAATGGGACCGAAAGATATTAATAGCAACCAATACGATAGCAATCTTAATACGCGAGCTTGAAAGGGGCCGGTCAACTGTCAACAGGTGGCTCTTACCTAACCCAATTCACACTGTCAACGTTAAGACAAAGTTTAACGTAACTATTGAAAATTTGATAAATTGACGGAGATATTGAAATACGGAAAAATACTGGTACTTCACTCGAAAGGGATCGTATGACCTTACTGCGACAAATGTTAACTTGGTGGACCTGGAGCCTTTTCATATACCCACAGCAGGAATTTAGATGCCGACGACTCACGAACATCCTCGGAATCAATCGTTTGATGAAAATGTAATTAAGAAAACTTAATGGAAATACAGTTTTCCGTCATGGAAACGGTACGGATTTATAGGTTATGACCTTATATGTTAGTTACACGTGTACAAGAAAATCGGCCTTTCAGAAAAACCGCGGGAAACTGAATCATGATTTATAATATATTTTTCCAAACAGGGCATGTTCCTTTATTTAACAGGGCTTCCCAAAGTACGCAAACCTTAAAATTTGCATAATAAAACATGTAAACATTGCAAAAGCATGAAAGGAAATTTCATGAAAATAACTGGAAAACCTGAAGCATAGTGATGGAAAACCTCTCAGTTTTAGGCATTTCTAGTTCTTTACTGTCCTCAGAACAACCAGGGCTGAAAACAATAAAGGTAGATATAAGAGATATGAGAGATATAAGAAATCGAACCTTTCCATGGTACTATCCGGCTAGAGACCTCTTTTAGTTGGTCTCTTTATATATGTTTACTTTTACAAGCCTCGTATGACTTATAAGTAAAGCTTAAAATGCACATTTTTGTTATGTTAATTAAAAATTTAGAGGTTAAATGTTAACGGGGCAAAACTATCTAAGTTTTCTTATAAAATACTGGCTGGGCTAACCCTGCTATAAAATAAAGACAAAATCTTGTAATTCGTTACAGTATAACGTTTATTTTTGTTCATTTGTCTTGCGTCTTATGAATTTACTCAGCATAAACATGACCCAAGATTTTCGCTTCAGAATAAGTGTTAAGTGGAAATTCAGAATAAGTATTCCAGAAGGAAAATTATTGCTATGATCCGTCCCGAAAAGGGCAAATCCAGTAAATCGACATTTAAAACACATTATAAAGAGCAAGTCGATATACTATGAAATATTGAGAATCCAATATTTGCAATAGAACGTGAGGAGCAAAATAAAATCTTACCGAGAAATGATGTTCTTGTACCTCGAGATTTATCTATCCTCCCCAGAGCCTATTTCACCTTTATCATATTCATCAACGCCACAACACGGAACTTATTCGGTGTCTTTTTCCGAAGAATCTGATCCATTTGCAGACTCAGGGGATTCATATGTTTCATCCGAAATTTCATCAGAAAGTGATGATATATATATAACGTAGTTAGTGAAAATAATGACGAAAATGCTGCATGCGGTAGAGAACATGATGGCGACGTATTAGGTACTCAAACTGCTTTTCCTAAACAAGGGGAAGTGTGTGAAAGGATATCCCTCTAAAATTGCCTTTTATTGGGTAGTCTGGGATACAAGTCAATACGCTTAACTTGTATATAAATTAATTTATATTGGATATAAATAAATAAAATTAATATTCATTTTATATGGATTTGATCCATATAAAATATATCGACAATTTGTCACTGATGAAGTCGTGGATATTGTTATTCTGGAGACCAACCGATATGCCTTACAGTTTTTTATTATGACGTTCGTCCAAGGTCAATGCTGCGAAAATGGAAAGATATAAATAGGGATGAGATCAGAAATCATGATCAGAGATCATGATGATTTGCCATTGGAATCATTTACCAAAATTGCGGTTACACTGGTCAAATAATGTTAGGTTTGGAAACAAACTTGTCGAACAAATTATGACGCGAATAACTTTATATGAATAATATTTGTGCTTCTTAACTATTCGGTGAACTTAAGATATCACCATGTGTAAATTAGCCCTAATCTGCGACAAAAGAGTGTACGAAGTTTTTTGCAAAGAAAGCAAGTTGACGTCTTCATTTTCATTTCGTCGTTGTTCATTTTCATCTCAAGCAGGATGACCGCATTTCGGCAGATCTTTATCATGACTGGATTCTCTGAATTTAGCCTTTATTCTATTCACCACCTTTAGAAGTATTGGAGGACGATCAGAATTGATTTCATTGAATAAATTAGCAGCTGCTCTTTGAGTACGTCTTCTGTCACCAAACCCAACCATACACAAAAATGTATTTTTTTCTCGTTGCGTTAACTTCACGATTATGAAAACCACAACTTTGCTCGTGCACTTGACAATATCTGTTTGGCGTACAACTGTCACGGAGTTTCTTTAAAAATACACGGTCACCAGCTAACATTAAAAAAAGACGAATGGCTGGAATTTTGCTCTATTTATAAAAATTCTCAGAGATAAGGGTGCCACCATCAATGATAGTGTTCGGCCATGTTTTTTTCGATAACTGTTGACCTTTGGTATAGGACATGATGTATGAAACATACGTAGAATTTCACGCGAAATTCAAAAATGAAATAAAAAAGTGCTTTTATTTGAAAATAGGAAGTTGACGGTCGAACGTTAAATGAATTTAGACATAACTTTTGGACGGACTGTATATTCTATTGCCTGAACTATTACATACATTTCAGCTTTCAGATTTTTGAAATATTTTCAAAGGGAAGCAAATAAGCACATCCAACACCTTCTGGTGTCTTAGATTCATCAACATATATAGATAATGTTACGATCGAACGGGAAAAGGGCGTTTTTAAAAACAACACGTTTACAAATTATCACGACTTTAGTTCTACATGTACAGAGTCAAGAGAAAATAAGACTCTCTGAAATCAGTTGCAATGGTATTTATAATATTAAATAAATACGCTTGCATATATTTTGCTTGATCAGAGATTTCCACGGGAACTCATGTGTAGGCGTAGTTCCCATAACGGTAGGGTCTGTGAGTGGTAGCATATCTAGATAGAACTAGATATACTATTATGTAAGCTTGACGTAATATCGGCAACTATAGGATTATTTATTTGCGGATATTTACAATATTCTGGGTATGTAATAATTGTATTACACCAAATATTTCTATAATTATCTCTCGTAATTGACTGTACGAAATAATATCGATTTGTTATAATGCTACTGCAGTAAATGCGTCAGCTAATAAAGGTGAACGTTTGTGAATCCAAAATGATTTAGTTAGGTTCTCAGTGGCCAGCTTACTCACTTTGCTTATAATACAGTCATTAGACATTAGTCATTAGTCATTAGATTTTTTAAAACAAAATACATATTCAAATAGATTAAAATTCATTTTAGAATATTTCAATGTTTCACAGCGTATTACAGAACCAACAAGAATTAACATGAACATTGGTGATGGTACCCTTATTGATTATATAATTTGCAGTAATGATTTGGTGTCATTAAACTCAGAGTCGCTTGCCATAGCAGAAACAATCACGGATCATAATCTGATTTATTCAATATTTCAATATGATAACATAAAGGTTAAAAAAAAATCCATGACTTTCAGAGTTTATAACAACATAAATATGGAAAATTTTATAAACGATGGTTTGCTTATAAATTGGGATCAGATGTACCGCCTTATAGATATTAATGACAAAGTGAAGTTTTTTAATGAACATATTTTACAGCTTTTAAATACACATGCTCCGACTAAAAATAAAATTATTAAAGAGAAAATATACTGTCCATGGATAACCGAAAATATAAAAACTCTTATCAAATTACGTGATCGTGCTCATAAAAAATATCTGAAAAGTAAATCTCAGCCTCATTTTGAATATTATAAACAGCTAAGAAACTACACAAAACATGCTATAATACGAGAAAAAATAACATTTTTTAATCAATTATCAAACAAAAAAGGACAAGAATTTTGGAGAATAGCAGATAAACTATTCTTAACCAAAGGAAAAAGATATCAAAACGAGCTACCTACTAACATATCAAATCCAACAGATATTGGCAATTTTTTTAATACTGTTTCCACCCTACCTGATACTACAAGTAAAGAATATATTGAATTTTATCAAAATAATACCATAAATAATATAAAACTTAATTTCCAGCTTTTGGACCAAGACAATATGATTAAAATAATCTCGACTATTAAATCAAATGCAACGGGAATCGATGGTATTTCTATAAAAGATATAAAATTGTGTTTGCCTTTTTGCTTAAGTCCTTTATTGCATATTATTAACGAATGTATTCTTCAACAAAAGTCTCCAAATGTGTGGAAAAGGGCAATTATTAAACCCATTCCAAAAAATTCAAATCCAAAAGAGCATAAAGATCTCAGACCAATTAGTATTCTACCAGCATCATCTAAAATTCTGGAAAAACATATTTTTAATCAAATTTGAAATTTTGTTGATAAACATAAAATTATCCCCGATTGTCAATCCGGTTTCAGAAAAAACTTTAGCACGTCTACAAGTTTGGTGGGTATTTTAAATGATATTAGGGTAAATGAGGAGAATGGTCAGCCAACATGTATGGCCTTATTGGACTTTAGTAGGGCTTTTGACACGATTAACCATGATATGTTATTGGCAAAATTAAAATATATTGGTATTTCAGAGAGCGGTGTAAATTTTTTCAAGGATTATTTGCGTAATAGAGACAGTTGTGTTATGGTGGTTCGGCAGTCTGAAAAGCATTACTCAGAATTTACACCTTTTAATCAGGGAGTACCTCAAGGCTCTATAGTATCGCCGTTACTTTTCTCTATTTACGTGGCTGATATGTACAAAGTAATAAAACACGCCACTTTGCAACAATATGCCGATGATTCCCAAGTTTATATTCCAATTCACCTTAATAATATAAATCTATTCTATCAAAATTTTAATAGTGATTTAATTAGTCTACATAAATACGCAGAAAATCATAATCTTAAGCTTAATGCCACAAAATCTAAAATTCTTATTATGTGCTCCAACTTTAATATAAGGCAAAGGCTCGAACACAACTTATCCTTAAATCCTATATCTATTGATAATACTTCAATTCCTGTTGTTTCCGAGGCAAAAAATTTAGGCGTTATATTTGACAGCTCTCTCTTTTTTGAATTACACATAAAAAATAAAACGAAAACTGCTTATTTACGTTTAAAAAAACTTTTTAAGTTTAAGCGAAATTTATCGGCAAAACAAAAGTACTTATTGTGCGATAGTCTTATTTTGTCATTGTTTGATTATGGTGACGTAGTCTATGGAAATTCTTTATCTTCACAAAATAAAAAAATTATACAAAAAGTCCAAAATTCCTGTATGAGATTCTCTTATAGTATCCCCTACAGAAACCATATATCGCCTTATCTCAATAATAATAAAATATTAAATATAAACAATAGAAGAAAGCTACATATGTACAATTATGTATATCGCATAGTAAATAATAATCAACCATTTAATTTAAGAAGTCAGTTTCAAGAATTCGAACATGCGCATGCCACACGAAAAAACGTTTTTATCGTACCATTGCATAGAAGCGCAGCATTTCAACGTTCTTGTAAGTATGTAGCTGTTCAAATGTGGAATGGCTTAAACAATGACATAAAGCAAATGCCCTTGGGAGCTTTCTCTGGTCAAATAAAATCTAAACTACTTATGGAACAAATAATTGGCAATTAATTCAAGTAGGGTGATATATAAAATGGGATAATGCGTATAATAACATAATACAAGAAATAGTAACATGTAACAGAAGATATACATGTGTATATAATATGCTAATTTTCAGTAGAATGTTTGGAGATTATATTTTAAAATCCCGCTTTTAGTTTTATTCTTTCTTTTTCCGTAACATACATACGTATATTTTTTAATAGCCTAGGCCGATGCACGCATCTTGGGGTTATTTTTTGGGATCTTTTTTTGCCTCGTCTGTCCTCTCTCCTTGCGCTCGTCCGTTGTCGCACTGCCGCTGCCTGTCTTAAAATCTTAGGTTAATTAATTCTATATCTTACTTTGCATTCCTATATAAAAACGTTATTTTTATTTTTGTAAAATTGTTTCTGTAAATTGTAAAGGGCTTTTTCATCCCTTCTTTGCTTGTGCTAACTAGGGAAAACGGTTTTATAATCGAGAGAATAGTCCTTACATTTGTCAATGTATTTTTTTTTCTTTGTAATTTTATTGACCTATAAAACTGTACATTTTGACAAATAAACCATTTTTTATTTGATTTGATTTGACATATACAAATTTTTAATTAAAAAATTTTGAGCTAAATATGGTCTTGTTAAATGTAATGGGACTTCTCCCGTACTTCTCCCGTTTCTGCAAGACGAGCCTGCACTGGTGTGGAGGAGAATGCTCCAACTACTACATGTAATGCCTTATACTGTAATCGTTTATTTTGGTAGTACTGCCATAAAATATTGAAGAAAAATCAATTAATGATCTGGTATAAACCCTATAAAACATAAAGATTGTTTTAGGGTTAGCGCCCTTATGACGGATGTTTGGTTGTGACCTTTAAGAGATTAAGGCTTTTCTCAGCCTTTGGATATAATGCAATTTATTTGCTGTTCACAAGTCAGTTTTTGATCAAGCATGATCAAGCAATGTCTTCACAGAATGTCAGATGAGCCTAAGTGTTACAAGAGGAATAAATTCTAATTTTAGGCTTATAAACTTCTATAAGTTTAATGCAATGAACGTTATTATTTTATAATCACCGATATTAAATAAAAGGGCTGCGTCATCATAAGATGCTTGTTGGTTTAGAAGTTCAAGGTATTAAAATTTGAATCGCTTTGTGCTAACTCGTACAACTCTAAAGATGTAGTAATTTAATCGTTACAAGATAAAACTGATTAATTTGACTCTTTTATCACAAGTGCCCTTGTCGCGAGCTGTGCCTGAAAATTTTAGAGTTCGCAATTATTCAAATCTTGCTGATGATTATAAGTTTATCATTTGGAACTTTTAAATTGCTAGGGGATTCCGTCGGAGAAATAAATAATTCTTTTTTTATTGGATAGACAGATGTTCAAAAGAAATGAATTAAAAAATTTTAAGAAAAATACTCTCTCCGAGTTATGTTTGTTATTGTCACTAATTGTAAAGCAAGAAATCCGTGATATCAGTATTTTATAAGGATGGATATGAAAGCACTATAGAATATACATGTTTTCAGTTCCTTTTGCTAATTTGCACGTACTGTCTCATAGTAACATTCCCCTTACGATTCTCCAAAAATCTCATCCATATAAGTTAAACTGGCAACAAATGGCATATCCTGACAGTCTTATTGAACCTAGTTGATTGGTATACTTGTTTTTATGGAGAAATTCAATTCGCGATTGAACTGAGATCCTGCATGTCCCTACATAGTATTTGGTTGTGTCTACATAACAATATCAAATCAAATTAAAATATATTCAAATATTATAAGTGACATACATATAATAAAAATCTTATTGAGTGCACAATGGATTACAATCTGTGTGTGTGCCCATGGTTTAATAAAATACAGAAAAAGAACTAATTATAAGTAATGGTAAATATAATATTACACTAAGTACTTAAATATGTAAATGATGAAATGAATAAGTTATACCAGAAAATAGAGTAGCAAGTGAGCACGAACAAAGTCATTTAGTAAATTAATCTATGTTATTTACAAGTAACCATGTATTAATTTTGCGTATTAGTTTATTAAAGTTTTTATTTTTTATATTAAATGGAAGCATGTTATATATTTTTGGCACTATATAAAAAAGACTTTTTTAACATTTTCCAAGTTTTACATTTTGTGTTACAGCTTTTTTTTTACAGTTTGTAAATGTATGACTTGGAAAACTTATAAATAATTTGTCTCTTGATATGTGTCTAATTACTACATTGAAATATAACTGATTTAATTTTAATACATTAGCTTCACAGAAAAGAGCAGTAGATGAGTACAGTTTAGGTTTTTTTTTAAATAATTTTTAATATATATTTCTGGGTAATTACTAAAGATTCTATAATTGTTTTATTTGTTGCCCCCCATACAGCAATGCAATAATTTAATACAGTTTCTACGAGAGATAAATAAACTAACCTTAATAAATGATATTCCATAAACTGCCTTAGTTGGTAGAATTTATAAATGAGCTTTCTTATTTTGGCTGACACATATTCTATATGCGCCAACCAATTCAGATTTGAGTCAATAACTATTCCGAGATATTTTATTTCTGTTGTGTTGTTTATTTTTAAATGAGATTCACATTGAAAATGATCTGTGAATAATGAACAGTTATGATCGTGAATAGGCACGCTATCTAGAAATGCAGATTTATATTTAGTTACTGAGAAACAAATAAAGTTAGATTTGTTTGTATTTATCGTTAAATAATTCAGATCAAACCAGGTTTTATTTTTTTTATGAAATATTCTCCTTTATTCCTAATCTCCTTGCAGTTAGCTCCCTTTCACTAGAATAGCCATATCGTCAGCAAAGCAAATCACTTCTCCCTCTTCATACGTCAATAAATCGAGCAAATCATTTACATATACAAGAAGCAAAATTGGTCCAAAGACTGTACCGTGTGGCACATCGAACTCAACCCGTGAAGGTTCACTTATACTGTTATTAACTTTTACACAAACTGGGTTCTGTTTCTCAAATAAGACTCACAGAGCTTAAGCGCAACGCGTTTTATGCCTATTTTATTTAGTTTATTGAGTAGAATTCAATGTGTCACAGTGTCGAAAGCTTTACTTAAATCGAGGAATATGCCCATAGACAACTTCCTCTCCCGAAAAGTTTTATTGACAGATTTCGTAAGGGATATTATGGCATCCTCAGTGCTAAAGTTTTCTTTAAACCCATACTGATGCTTAGAAATTACCTTGTTTTGCTGGAGAAACTTGTTAAGTGCTAGCTCTATGCACTTATTAAGATTTATTAAGTATTTTACTGGTTTAACTAACCACTATTAGTTTAACCATCACTTGCTTTGACATAAATGTTGCCATTTGACACCCACGCACATTTGTTAGAAAAAAGGTCCGTTGCTTGATTTAATAAAGCCAGCCGTGTCTTAGTCAGATCTTCTTTAATGAAAACACCAGTGTTTTTAAGCATTTTTCTATTTTTAAGTACCGCCGATCAAACATCATCACTTGAAAACCGCACAAGCACTGCTGGCGGTTTACGGCCAGGAATTCTTTGCGAAATTCTGTAGCATTTCTTCAATTCGATGGTATTGATATGTAAATTAAGTTTATTATTTAGCAGGGATAACACATTTTCTCAGATGTTTTCGTGTTGTTCAGCTTTTAAACCAAAAATCCGAATATTGTTGCTGCGCATGATTTGTTCTTGATTCTCTATCTGGGACCGGAGTTGTTTTCGTCCTGTAGCTGACGTAATCCAGTTTTTAGGGTTGATATTTCTTTATTTTGGGATTCGAGCTGTTTTTCGAACTTTTGTCCTATTAATGCTGCTATTTTTTCTGCAACATCCGATAGAAATTTATCGTGAAAAACACTAGTGATAATGGATTTTATCTCTCTTACGTCAGTTGTTGACAAACCCATATTTTGGCGGGAAGCGATGTTGGCTAAAAAACCAAGAAAACTGGCACAAAACAGAACACACACTACACAAAAACAGGTCAGTCGTCAAAAGAGGTTACTTTTTACCCCTAATATCACTTATGTATTAAAAAAAAACGTTTAAAACCACTAATTAGGAGGATTTTTGAAGAGCGACAAAGACCACGTCTTGTCTATTCAAGCGCCATCTTTTATCGTCGTCATAGTTAATTATTATGGTAGTAAATTAAAACTTTTATTAGAAACGGGTGCTACTGTTGTGCTAGTGTAATTTTTAAAAATTATGTTGATAAATCTGAAACCATTAATTATTCAGACAGAATTAAAATAAACGAAATTTTTGGTTCAGTCAACGTAGGGTTCAAGGTCAATAATATAAACGTGTGTCATACGTTTTTGCTAATTAATGCATTTGGTGTTATTGAGGAAGCTAGGTCTGAGTGGTCTTCACCTCTTCTGCTTGTTCCAAAAAAAGTCGATAATAACGGGAACAAAAGTTTTAGGGTGGTTATAGATTATAGAGGTTGTAATTCGCAGTTTCAGGATGAAAAATAGCCCTTATCCTGTATAACTAATATTCTTGACTCCTTATCTGGTGCAACTTATTTTTCACACTTAGATATGTCACAAGGCTACCATCAAATAGAACTAGATGAAGCTAGTAGGCCATATACAGCTTTTACAGTAGGTAGTAAAGGCAATATCAAATGACGTCTTCCTATGGGTCTAAAAATCAGCCCAAGCGCTTTCTCTAAAGTAATGACCATAGCTATGTCTGGATTAAATTATGAGAGATGTTTCATTTATTTGGATGACCTTATTGTCTTCGGTAAAAATTTCCATGAGAATAATATAAATTTGGTTAAAGTTCTTCAACGAATGAGAGAAGTTAATTTAAAACTCAATCCCAGTAAATTCAAATTCAAATTCAAATTCAAAACAAATTTAAAACAAATTTATTTATCATGAAGGTAAATAAATAATCATATACAATATTGTAGCATAATAATATACATATGTTGTACAACCTACCAAATACATGATAAATAGGACCATGCCTCGATTATAGAGAACCGTTTACACAGGTTCATCATAAGATAGAACCTGTGTGGCATAGCCCTTCAAAAACCTTAAAAGTAAAAAGTAAAAAAAAAAGATTTTCTTAATTAATCGAGACATGCATGTGTGGAGTATCATATTCAAGTATTTAAGTAAGGCGAAGCAGGCGGGGGTTCTGGATATGCAGGAAAGGTAAATTATTTAATATTTATAACAATAATAAGTAGACAGCAATAGAAGACCGAGCGGCTCAGCTCTTTTAATTTTTATTGTAGATTAAGTATTGTTTTTTTGAGAATCAAGCAGTTTATTATGAATATATTTTTTATATGCAGTAAACGGAAAACTTTTGCAATTAGCCGGAAGTCTATTCCAAAGTTGAGAGGCGACAAAAACAAAAGATTTTTGAAAATTTGCTGTTCTATGTTGTGGTATTCTAAATAAATTTATAAATCTAGTGTTATGCTCATGAAGAAAATTTGTAAAATTGTTAGCTAAATATAATGGCTCCCTAGTTTTTATAACTTTATACACGAAGGAATACATGTGATATTTTCTACGATTTTTCATATTTAGAATTAAGTTATTGTTTAAATAAGGAGAAATGTGACTTTTAAATGGAATTTTGTAGGAAAAACGCATACAACAATTCTGAAGTTTTTGTATTGAGTAAGCGGAGTCTTCAGTCAATGAATCCGAATATACCACATCACAATAATCAAATAAGGATAAAACAAGTGTGTTACATAAAAAATATTTAGTTTTAGCAGGTAAATGATTTTTTAAGTCGTAAAATTTTCTTAAGCGCATGTATGCAATTTTGAGCTTATTCTTTATATGTGTTTGAAATGAAATACCGCTATCAATGTATACTCCTAAGTTTTTGACCTCTCGTACTACTGGTAGCTGCTCATTACGAATTTTTGCATTTAAAGTTGTTGCTGCATTAAGGGCGTTCTTTCCACCACCCAGAAAAATTATACATGATTTAGACGAATTTAATTTCAAATTATGGTCGCAGGAAAAGTTATCTATATTTTCTAAATATTTATTAAATTGTTCTTCTATTATGGGTAGAGTTTCACGCGAAAATGAAGTATACAGCTGGGAATCGTCAGCATATTGTTGTAACATTGAGTACTTTATGCAGGATTTCATATCTGCAACATACAATGAAAAAAGCAACGGCCCCAAAATAGAACCCTGGGGAACACCGGTAGATACAGGATAATAACTTGATTTTTCAGTTGTAGAAGCCTTGTTGATTACTACGCAATTCACTCTATTATTAAGATATGACTTAAAGAAATCAATCGCGTTATTCGAAGAACCAAAATAATAAAGCTTTGCTTATAACATTTCGTGGTTTAAAGTATCGAAAGCTCTACTAAAATCCAATAATCCAAGACATGTTATTTCTTTTTTTTCCTCATTTATCCTACAGTTATTAAGAAGGTGTACTAGACTCGTGGTAGTGCTAAAGTTCTTTCTAAAACCCGATTGGCAGTCCGGGATGATATTGCAAAAATCGATAAAGCTGCATATTTGTTGGTGCACAAACCTTTCTAAAATTTTAGAAACCAAAGGCAGTATACTAATGGGTCTGAGGTCTTTAAACCCTTTTGGATCAGCCACCTTTGCTAGAGGTTTTAAAATAGCTTTTTTCCAAATTGTAGGATAAAAATTTTGTAATAAGCAGCTATTTAAAATATTTAATAATGGATTTGTAAGATATGGTAGGCACATTTCTAGATCTTTTAAGCCTATGGAGTCTTCACCTATTGCGTTACAGTGTATTGTTTTAATGATTTTAATTAATGTTGGCTCATCCAATTGTGTAAAATTTAGGTAAGACCTTGTGTCAAAATACCTATTAGCTTTATAAAAATTAATTTTTTCATTTGAAGTTGTATCAGCTGTAGTATTTAAACCTGAAAAATAGTTCCTAAGAGCAGTTGCATTTAAAAACTTGTCTGGTAAGCCAGAATTCCTCTTACAGCCAAGGTTTATTTTTCTTGCAGCATTCCAAAATTCTCTTCCATGCTTTTGTGACATTGTGTTGAAATAGGTGATTTTTTCCCTCGCAACAGCATGCTTAGTGAAATTCCTTAATTGCCTATAGTACTGGAGGTGTGCTTCAGTTTTTTGTTTCAAATATCTACGATGAGCCTTATCTCTTTCTTTCATAAGAAATTTAATATTATTTGTAATCCACGGCGTAAACGGTTTTTCTTGTGAGTTGAATGTGAATTTTTAAAGAAGGAGCTTCTGTATTTAGGTCACATTGTGTCTTCAAAAGGAGTGTTACCCGACCCTGAAAAAATCAAAGCAGTCCAGGAATATCCAGTGCCAACGGATGCAAATGAAGCTAGACGATTCGTCGCATTTGCTAACTACTATAGGAAATATATTAAAAATGTTGCTGAAATTGCTGTACTTGTAAACTGGCTGTCAAGGAAAAATGTTCCATTCACGTGGACACCTGAGTGTCAGGAATTTTTCGAAGCATTTAAAACTGCTTTAATTAGCCCTCCTATCTTGTAGTATCCAAATTTTTCTTCAGATAATACGTTTGTTTTAAAAACTGATGCTTCTGGTCATAGCGTGGGTGCGATTCTCTCCAATAATGATGCGAGTAGGGTGTATGCCTATAGCCGATGCGAGTAGGGTATTAAATAAAGCAGAAACACAATATTCTACCATTGAAAAAGAGCTATTGGCCATAGTTTTTGGTATAAATCATTTTTCGTATTATTTGTATGGTAGGAAATTTATTATTTATACCGATCATCGTCCTTTAGTTTATCTGTTTGGAATAGCTAACCCGTCAATTAAACTTACAAAATTTAGGTTACTTATAGAAGAATATGATTTTGAAATTAGATATATTAAAGGTAAAAGTAATGTAGCCACTGATGCCCTATCACGAATACAGCTTTCTTGTAATGAATTAAAAAATATGTCAAAAACTGTCGAAGGTATAATGTTTGCTATAACAAGACAACAAAGTAAAAATATAAATAATGCTAAGGATGAGGCCGATTTTAATAGTTCTGTAAACGACAAGCTTGATCACCCTGGAGTTGTGGAATTATTAAAGCGTCCAAAAGACTCATATGAATTAAGCTCTACATGACATAAAAGTTATGAAGATTTTGAAAGGCATGGAAAAATAGATTTTCAGCTAGGCGATTTTATTAATAATGAAAAAGAAAAAATAATTTTTGTAAAGAATAATTGCACTTTAGATTCTCGATCGGCGCTCGTACAAAGTCGTACATCGTTGAGAGATCTCGATAAGATATGCAAAAAATATGGAATTACGAAATTAGTTGTTATAAAAAATAAAGAAAATGCGCAATTAATAAACGATTTAACAGAAAATATATTAGAAATAAAGAAAATAGGTTTTAAATTATGTATAATAAGAGACGGCCAAAAAATTACCGATTTAGAAACTAAAAGAATTATTATGAATGACTCACATTCTGCCAACCGGAGGTCACGCGGGAATGAACAGAATGTATAATAATATAAAAAAATATTACTTTTGGTCTAGTTTGCAAAAGGATGTTGAAGAATTTATTAGATGTTGTGACAGCTGTCAACGTTGTAAACATTCTACGCCTAATATTCAACCAATGTCTATCACAACAACTGCGTCATCAGCATTCCAAAATATTTATTTAGATGTTGTAGGACCATTAAACGAGGATCATGAGGGTAATACATATATTTTAACAATTCAATGTGAACTTTCAAAGTTTTTAGAGTGCTATTCTCTAAAAACTAAGGAATCTACAACCTTAGCTCAAAGTTTTGTTAATAATTTTATTTTACGTTATGGTATTCCAAAATGTATAATTTCAGATCAAGGTACTGAATTTATATGTTCAACTCTAAAAGAAACATGTAAAATTCTAAAAATTAAGCAGCTGTCTTCAATTCTGGTGTTTTTCCTATAATAATAATAATAATAATAATAATTATTATTATTATTATTATTATTGTTAACAAAATTGACACGCTTTATAAATTTGACGATTACCCTCTTGAATTAAAATACCGATTACAAAATGCTTGGTCCGATGCTAAAAATAATTTAGTGCATTCAAAAGAAAAACGAAAGACTTATTTCGATAAGAAAACAAAACTTATAAACTTTAAAGCAGGAGACAAAATTTTACTTAAAAATAATTCTGGGAATAAAAAAAGTCCAATTTTTAATGGCCCATATATTGTAATGGAAGAAAAGTCTCCCAATGTGTTAATTAAGATAGGTACTAGGTTAGTAGAGGTTCACAAAAATAGAACAAAATTGTATTATGATAAGTAGGTTTAAATTTTTTTTTGTTTTTTTTTAATTTTCGTAGGAGGTGTAGTATAAGTATAGTAATAGTATAAGTAAGTATAGTATAGTAAAAGTATTAAGTTATGTATTATATTTAGAATAAAACAAATATAATTATTTCTTATTTATTTATCATACGGTAGGTACATAGATTCTTAGATATGTTATTATAACTATAGATTAGTCAATATTCTAGTAAGGGTTCATGCCAGTTCACGTGCTATGTATGTCAACCGATTGGGTAATATGCTTATTTAAAAATTATAATATTGACTTATGTGTAATAGTTTAGGCTAAACAATTTTGAGTGCTTCTGTACAAAATTATTATAATTTTAAAGAGACTTAGATTTTAGTCATGTTTTAGACAAGTCGTTTTAATTGAAACTCCTTAACCTCCTACATTATTACACTAAACGATTTACTATCCTTAAAAATACCAAAAAAACTCAATCTAGAAGTATTTTTGGGCTGACATCAACATGCATATACTAAAACAAGATAAAGAAATTGCAAAATATTTAAATATTTTACTAACGCATGGTTTAAATAGTCTAATAGATAAACCGACTAGAGTCAGGGAAGGACAGCAATCATCTTGTATTGATCATTATTTTGTCAAAATATTAATAAAACTTACAAAGGTATTCTCGAAAATTGTTTATAGTGGTATATCTGACCACTACCCTGTTTTGTTAAATATAGCTTTTAATCCTAATGGAAATACCATACCAAAAAAAAGGATATAATAAAAAAAGTCAATTATGCAAAACTAAAAAAAACTACCTTAAAAAAATATACTGATGAAGCTACTGACACAATAAAAATAAAAAGCAAATTTCGTAAATTAAAATCATGGATAACCCAAGGTTTGAAAGCTTCAATAAGAAAACGAGATAAATTTAAAAAGCTAAGTGTTTTATCTAACTCAGTAGAAAATATCCAAAGTTTAAAAAGTTTAAAAAGTACCGGGATCGTTTGAGTGAATTAATAAAAGTAGTAAAGAATAAATACTACTCATAAGAACTTGAAAATTATAAAGCCAATCCTAAACAAACTTGGAAAATTCTAAAGCAGGAACTAATGGTGTGTATATACAACTACGTAATATACAGAGTGGTCCAGATCCTAAACAAGAAATTTTATTCACGTATTCTACGTCAAAAATAAGCCCTAGTTTGTTATATAAACATCTGTCGAGAAATGCTTCCTCTCTGAGATACAGTTGGTGTTAAAATTATTTATAAAAAAAATTTTTCATTTACAAATGTTGAAATACTTATATAAAATTTGGGGCGGAGCTTTTAAGCATCGAGGAGCACTTTTTGTATTAAATTTTTTTTAGATTTTACTAGTGGCGTCCGTACTGCATGGGGACAGAATATTTTTAGACAAAATAATAATGCCACTTTTTTCCAAAAATAAAAGTTACTTTCGTTTAATTTTCATGCATAAAGATATCGCTAAAACCTGACATAGCAATAAAAAGCTTACCACGTTTTTGTAGCATTTTTCTAAGATAAGACGATTTAAGCACACATTATTAACTACTATGTTTAGGGTAAAATAATTAAAAAACGTAAATGACAGTTTTGGTTTCCAATTTCTCCTTTCAATACATTATTAAGCATGATCAAAAAAGCTGTAAATTTTCTTATTGTTTATTTATTTACATGACCATATCCACAGATTATTTACACATTATTACATCCAATTATTGAGTGTGAAGGAAAAAGGCAATAAAACATATTAATGATATAACTCAAAAATTATATATACAAAGAAAAGAGCTCTACATAAAAAGAACAATTAAAAAAATCATAGCTATATATAATAAAAGAATGTTTGCCATTAAGAAAAGTGTCCTTTTTAATAGCTGCAACACTAGAGTTAACAATATAATATTGATCCTAAACAAAATTATATTTGCTGTACGCACTATAGAAATTTTTTTGAGGTTTGTTCTAGGTCTTGGTTTTTCTTTGATAGGTAACACGCTTGTGGGTGTTGATATGTGAGGCAAATGAAAATTAGGCTGTTTTAACACTTTAGGCAAATCAATCAAGATATGCACCAATTTATATAAAAACAGCAAATCAGCAAATTTCCGCCTTTTCTCTAGTATGAAAAAAGGAAAATCTTTTGAACAGTTGTGTGTGTGTAAAAAAATTTATGTACACATAAAATTTTGGCCGTCAAAAGTGTGCACCCCCTCAGTTTACCCCTTAAAACTAGTTTTACGCCTTTTCTAAGATAAAGAGTAAATAGACCGCCTAAAATAACGGGGGTATTCCAAATTTCGTTAAATTTGATGCAAAACTGTAGACACAGTTTTAAAAAATCGATATTTTTTACACTTCTTGCGATGGCTGTAGCTTGAAGGGGGTGCATTTTAGGACCCATGTTTATAGGAAAAAAAAGTTTTATTTTGACCTCAGGAATACGCCCTTAAAATAAATGTAGTGAATTTTTAAACACCCTGCATAAAAATAATGAATCAGTCTGTGTGTGAAGTTAAAATTAAGTATTAAAAAAAATCGTTTACGGAGTAAAAGGCTCTCTCCAGTAGGAATGATTTTAATGCCTTACGGAAAGTAGGAGAAGATGTGATGGACTTGATATTCAATGGCAAATGATTGTGCATTTTTTTGCTTTGTACAAAATAGAGAGTTTTTTACCAATTCTGAATGTGGAGTAGGCAGATATAAATCATACTCCACGATTCTGAGAGGATAATTATGGGATGGCCTATCTGAATTTGATGAAACGTGCTTGCCAATTAGACAAACGGACTCATATATAAGTAGTGACGGCAAAGTTAGGATATTAAATTTTTTAAAGAAATCCTGGCAATGAGCTCTATAATTAAGTCTAAGTGTATAACGCAAAGCTCTCTTTTGAAAATTTTGTCAAATTGAGTGACACTACACACACCCCAAAAAGGAAGTGCGTAACGAAGGTATGATTCAAAGAGGGAAAAATACACTGTTATAGAGGTTGAGAGGCTAAGCTCCTTGGAAATTTATCTTAGCGCAAAACAAGCGGAGCTTAATTTTCTTGTTAAAGGGTTAATGTGCATGTCCCATTTTAACGACTTGTCAACAGTAAGCACTGAACCTTGAGGCACTCCACATTCTATTAGGTTGCAAGAAGAAATCGTAGCATCAATCCTCACAAACTGACTCCTGTTATTGAGATATGACTTAAACCATTCATGGGGCATACCTCTAAACCCGTAGTGTTGCAACTTTCTTATTAATATATCATGGTTTACGCAATCAAAAGCTTTAGAAAAATCACAGAAGATTGTTGCCGTAGGATGTTGGTTGTTTAAGCTACAGTATACATTATTAAAAAGGGAAAACATAGCATCATTTGTGCATTTGTTATTTAAAAATCCAAATTGTTGAGGAGTGAGTATTTTAAATTTCAGTAGAAATGATAGGAGACTTTTTTTGACTAATCTTTCAATAATTTTTGATAGTATGGGAAGAAGAGCAATTGGGCGATAGTTGGAAGACTGATCTTTATCTCCTCCTTTATGTAGAGGGATTAATATTTCCTTCTTAAGGCAGTTGGAAAAAACTCCTTTTTAAAAAGACAGGTTGATTAAATTTGTAAGATGGTTTAATGTACACTCTGGCAGGTTTAGAAACATGTTCAACGTGAGTTCATCGGTTCCAGAAGAGCTCTTATTTTTGATTTCCCTAATCGTACTGCGAAGCTCGGGTAATACTATTGGCGTAAAAAAACACTGTGTTAATTTTCATCTGCACTAGAAAGATAAGAAAGTGGATCGTGGGTAGGAGATATGGTACTCATTAGATTCTTCGCTACATTTACAAAATATTTGTTGAGGTTCTCAGGAGAGGTAGAGATAGTATTGGACTTAGAAGGTTTATTTCTCAGATTATTAACAATCGATCATGATTCTTTAGCGATATTACCAGACTTTGCCAGTCTCCTGTTATAGTAAATGTCTTTTGCCGCTTTTAGAGTCCGCAGTTATATGGTGGCTCGGTCATAAAAGTAGGAAAATACTTTTAAATTAAATTTATTTAACCTGTTTAGCAAATAGTTTTAGATATTTTTGCATTTAGACTTGATTGAATTTTATAATTTTTGCAATATACCAGAATTTTTGTTATAAGTCATTAAAAATCTTATTCTAGGTTCTGTCATACTACATGATGTATAATACTCCAAAAATTTATGAAATTTATTAAATGGGTTCTTATTGCAACTTCAATAAATTCATTTTTTATTATTTGCATTAATAATATTCAAACAGATAGTAACTGAAATAGAAAAGTAACTGACATTAGATTCTACTTTATTAACCTCTATACTCCAAACCGATTTTTAATAAAGAGAAATTACAGGGAAGAATTCAAACTGCAATTAACATATTAGAGAATGATGCGGTATCGATGCAAAGTGTACAGTTCAAACTTTTTCCTCGTTTTCTAGTCAATAAATAATTATGTTTTCCATATATAAGAACAACAACTTCTGTCTGCATTTTCCCTGCAGGAAAATTCAACTTGTAATCGTTGAAACTTTTAGCCAGTTTTAATGTTGGCGTAAGTTGGGGTTAATTTAATTAAGTTTAGTGCGGTGCAAATACGAAAGTTAAAGTAGAAGCGCGTGCAATTACGGCATTTGCAACTAATGTATTAGTTCTCGCATTGAAATATAAACACACACAAGACGGTAAAAAAGAAATTCAAAACTATTAAGGTTATCGTACAGTAGCAGATATTTTATTGTTTTATGGGGACTTTAAGTTTTTAATTATACTTACTTAAATCCTTTAAAAATTATTAAAATAAATAAGCGTTTTTATCATTTGTTAAGGTGTAAATTAACATATTTGATGCATAAAAATAGTTTACCAATTTTAAATTACACGTGTATATGTTACGGTTAATGTCGTAATTTGGAAATTAACGATATTTATTAGATATTATTGTTAATAGCCATAGTCGTTGGGCAATATCGTTATTAACGGGAAATTATCGAAAGTGTCCAACTCTCTTCGACAATGTTAAAAATATATATATTTAATTTATCACTTTTCATTTTTGTCCAGCCAATGTCGTTACCAATCAAGAATACATGGGCAATATTGACATTAAACATTAAAGCTGGTTACATATCTATTTATATTGGATAACAAAATTTAAATATTTTAAATAAAATATGGTTAATACAAAAAGTGTATTAAAAATTATTGGAAAAAGACATTATTAGTCACTTTTATGGGTACATGGTAATGATGATCCATGGCACTTAGAATTCCATTTCTTTTTATTAAAGCGGTAAGCATATTTATTGTTTTGGCAGGTACACCCTTACAATGGTACCGCCTATATCCCTATCCTCCCAATATTCTGTTTTCTGATGCAACCTGTCTCTCTGGAAGATTTCTTTTTCTTTTACAATCTCGCTAAGATGTTCTAATAATATAAACTTCTCTAAACATGGATTAAATTCAGATTTTGTAAATTTGTTTTTAAGGGTCCCACTGTTTGTACCTTAAGTGATTTCTTTTATTATTTCAGTTTACTCACAAGAAAGTTTCCAAAGTTTATAAAGGCCGTTTTTAAAAGAGCTACTGCTACCCTAACATCACGCGGGCCTGCTCTTCCATAGGCGTTAACGATAATGCCCAGACGAATACGAAAAAATATATCTCATTCACTGTTTATCATTATTGCTCATGTTACTTGGATGCTTAGGCTACGGTTACAATGCAAGCGATTTCGCGCGAACTGCCTTCTTGCGAAATCCAATGAATTCACGCGAAGAATGAGTGGTTTTCTGGTATTTAAAAAATTCGCGCGATTAAAATCAATTTTATAAGTTTTAATTATTAAAGCACAGCTCATGAACGACATTAATTTAAAGTTTTATATCGAGTTGTTATATTGAAATAAATAACATTTAACAAAAGAAATAGGCGGTTCTGGGTCAACGAAATATACTCAAATCACTATTTAAGCGAACATTACCAGATTTTCCAAGAGTCCAAATTTGCAACCGATAAATTTCTTTGTAAAAGACATGTATTCTTACATATTAAACGCAATAGAAGAAGAAATAAGAAAATAGTGCAACTTCAGGGAATGTATTTGTCCATCCAAAAAACTTACAGTAATATTAGGGTAAGTAATACTCGAAGTGCAGCAAATCTCATTTTAATTTTAAACCATGAGATTGGTAATAAACGTAGCCATATCATAATCTCGGTGTTCCTCTTGTAGAGTTTCATTTTCGAAGCCAAGTTTAATGCGTATTGATGAGCTGGAGTGCTGAAATACAGAAAATGAAGGACAGAGTGATGGCGAAGATAACTCATACCAACTCGAGTTAGCTGAAGCACGTGATATTGCTGACTGAGGAGTAGTATTGTAGAATACGCAACCTGAGCCGCGGAAGAACTACTTGCATAAATAATATTTTCTGGTGGTTAAGTTGTGGACTTAATTTTGTTAAGAAGGACTTGTTGTAGTTGTAACTGTATATTGAGATTCCTTTCTTATTGCACGTCTTTGAAATGAGATACTAAGCTTATTAAGAAATGATAGTCATAATTTTTATGTATTTTGGTTTCCACTTTGTTTAAAAAAGTTTAGTTTTTCTTGTTCTATTGCGTTATCTTTAGGTAGCAAAATATTTCTTGAAGTATCCCTTGGTGATCTGTCAAAATAAATACTCTTAAAGTGTGGCCAAGAAGAATCACTTTTTTCCCTCCAGTCACACCCCTTTTCATGTCGTTTTTGCCAGTTCACCTAAAAAAAACAGTATTTAAGAACTGCTTAAGTGAATTATACTATGCATGAACATTTATATTACTAGATATATTATATTTCTAAATTTTCTACAGATTTCTGTCAACTGGACTTGGATTTCGCTCCTTAGCCTATTAATTCAGAATGTCACATAGCACATAGGAAATATCATATATGAAACTTGTATAGCTATATAAAAAAAACAATTGCAGCCTCAGCCCTTGCCTCAGCCTATGAAGAATTTGTAATTGAAAAGCTCTATAAAGCAAGCTGGCAAGTAAAACGATGGCAAAACATTCGCTCCTGCCACAGTATATGAGCAACTAAAATAAGGAAATTTTCTTCCAGAAGACAAAAAACTTCCTAATTCCGAAATAGCCCTTCCTCACGTTTTACTAGGTAATGATGCATACCCTCTAAAATCCTATTTAATGAAACCATAGTCTAAACGCAATCTTTCACGCGAAGAAGAAATATTTAATTACAGACTGTCACGGAGTTGAAGAAAAAAAAAGTAGAGTGTTCATTTGGATTAATGGCAGTAAAGTGGAGGCCCCTTAACAAACCTATAGAATGTCATTCTGATAAGGTTGATTAAATAAATGTTTTTGCTTATTAAATAATATTGTTATAGATAAAGAAGGTGTCAATCAGTTCAATGTATTGCAACTCGAGCTATCAAACTCACAGGGTAATAAAAAAACGAGGTACGAGATACAGTCAAATAGTAAAATCGGTGCAATACCACAGCAGTATATTAATTCATAGTATATGAATATGTTCGATTAATCAAAATACAAAATTTATTTACTGTTAAAATTTAAATCTGTTGTCACTTCTTTTTTATAATTTCCTTGATTTTTCATGATTGTGGTATCCCTTGCTCCTTTGGTTCCATAATAACCTTCTATCAAACACTAAGAGAATTTTCATTATATCCATAATATTTTCTTTTCCAACAAAAGAACCAAGAACAGGCCGGAGCACAAAAAACCGCGCGACTGCAAATAGTTTGCGCGAAAAAACAAACCCGTTTGAACTTCTAGCGACAACCAACGATTCGGGCGACTAAGGGTAGAAACATAGTGGAGCGGCGAGTCAAGAGTCAAACGGCGAGTCAAGCGGCGCGTTTTAAAATTTTCCATACAATCAAGTTGATGCGCACATAGTGAAACGGCGAGCAGTGCTGCATGCATCGACATGAATCTTGACTCATCGCTCGTGAAATCACCAACGATTTCTTTGAAGCGCTACTCCAGTCGATTTGGGGCTTCCATTGCAGGTGGTACGGCGTGTTTGTTGTTTTTTGTTCTGGTTTTTATAATAGTTTAAACAACATGAACGTGGAGTTGTTTATTCTGTCAATACGGAATCGAGAACCCATATGGAATCAGCAGCTGAATGACCATCACAATCGTTATACATTGGACAAACTATGGAAAGAAGTAGGTGAAGAAAATAATTGTACAGGTACGTTTTTCTATACTAGGTAGGGCAATAAACAATTTTCTACTAATGTAATACTTCTAAATATTTATTATTTATATACAAAAAATAAAATAAATTGTTGACCTAAAGGTAACTTTACAAAAGAAAAAATGTTTAGATTTGTTTTATAGGTTTTTCCAAAAACGTTTTTCTGATTGTTTACACAACGAACCGTTTTTTTAACGAATGTTTCTTTAGTCTCTTAAGAAATGAATCATATTCTCATTAAAATATCGTGTGAATGTGTCCCGCACCAAAAGAGCATCACTTGATTGGCGTCCTCTTCGACGTCGTCCTATTGGTACTTCAATGTTCTTGGGTTCAACTGTTTGAACCTCTGTTAAATGCCTCTCAAATCCCTCCTTATCTATGATAGTGTTTTGAAGAACACACATACATTTTACTATTATGTCTACAGTTTGATGATCAATTTCAATACTTTTAGAAAAAAGTCTCCATTTAGAGAACATAATTCCAAACGTACACTCTATATTTTTCGAACCCTAGAGTGCCTTTTATTGAAGACCATTTTTTCATCATTGAGATTCTCTACGTTGGGAGGTGTCAGAACACGCACAGATAAGGGAAAGGCTTCATCTGCGAGAAATACCAATGGCGTCGTAAAATTAGTTAGTAGCCAGGCAAACAAGCATCATCCGGAATATCAACTTAATTGTTTTTTATCATGTGGTAAAAGTCACAGGAAGCAAAAGTGGCTCCATCACTTTGCTTGCCAAACCCACCAACCTCTATTACAAGAAATATCTTACTCTACTTATTTGAGCAAATATTTCTTTTGAAGGATGTTGCATATGTAGGGGTTGCAAAACATTCCATAGAACATTAACGGTTTCTTTCACTATCCTGCTAACTGTAGAAGCTCCAACACGAAATGAGAATGATAAACTTTTGAATGAAGAACCAGTTGCCTAAAGTATCTGCAATAAAATATCATATTATGTAATTTTCAGTAATATTTAATATCATGTTTAAATTTAATTCTTAGTTTCTCTTCTTTCAGTTAAAGAAGCTCAAAGCAAATAGAAATCGCTACGGGACTATTACAGGAAGGAAGTAAGAAAAATGCAAGAGGAAAGATCGGGATCCAGCTCTGATTCTGTGTATAAATCTAATTGGCCATATTTTTTGTTGTTAGACTTTATGAGGTCTCAATTCAAGACTAGGCCTACATCTGGAAATATAAAGAGAAACTGTGAAACTGCAGGAGCAGACTGAAAAAACATTTCTTGAAGAGCCAACTGGTAACGACGAAAATGTTGTGGAAGAAAACGTGACAGAAGATCTAAATAAAAGTAATGAGGGGAGCGTCGGTGGCAATGTCAGTGTCACAGGTTCATCAACTTCCACAGACAAAATTACAAAGGAAGGTCTTGTCCACCCAAACAATTTCAATAAGAGGAGGGCACAAGTCAGGACTTAAGAAAGACAAAGAAATTGATACAGATCGAAAAAAAGAAGATGGCGATGTTAGAAGAAAAGCGGACAAGACGAGCAGAAGAAAAGCCAGATGATGACATGCTGTTTTTTCAAAGTCTTTTGCCTCACATACAAAAAATCAATGGAGCCGATAAACTTTTTTTTCAAAATGATGTTCAAAATTTAGTGCTGAAATATGCGTACAAAAACGACGTTTCTAGACCGTCTACGAGTAGTTGTGGTTCCACTCGTCAATCATTTGTGTCTACAGGCATTTCTCTTCCACCTTTCAGAAGTCCAACACCTCAGGACAAACCTCAGCCATTAAAATGTGTTACAATTTTTTATTATCTAGTCAGTTTCTTACCTCAATGTTATAACCAGCTTCTCCTCAGGTTCAATAGGCTGCTTGACGAAATTGGTGAATTTTGTTACGATTTCAGGTTGTATGAGATCTAAAATATACACAAAGGTACTATGCTCCATCCTGGTATTTTGAAAAAACCGATCAGGGTACTCCTTTAGTTGTGGAAATAGGTTATGGTATTCGCCTAATGTATGACGTTCTTGGTTCAATGGATGAACAGCATAACTTCTAACACCTTTAAGACATAACACTTTAAGAGCACTATTTTCCAACAAGTAATCATCTTCACTGTCAGACAGCATTTTGCTGACTGAATTCATGACATGAAGCTCTCTTCGCAGCAGTTCTCGCCGCTCTACTATGTACATGTGAAAGCGACGCTTGCATCTTGAATCAAAAACGCGCCGCTTGACTCGCCGCTTGACTCTTGACTCGCCGCTCCACTATGTTTTTACCTTAAGTCGCTTATACTCTAACCACCTGCATTTGCTTATGCGAGTTTAATAATTTGGGCGAATTCGCTGGATTTTGCGCGAAGGGTAGTTCGAGCGAAACCGCTTGCACTGTAACCGTAGCCTTACGTTATTTTTCGGCTATTATCGTTAATACCCGATGCAGTCGGATATATACGACAATAACCGATCGATATCGTTAATCACCCGAGTATCATCATTGTCCGTAAAATATGTATATAACACGATTACTTAAAACTACTAGAAATATTTATTTCCGCTATATTTATTTACTACTATTGAACTAGCCTCCCGGTAGCGTAAGCTCCTTATAAACTCGCCAGACCATGGTTTCAAAAGATTCGCTAACCTTCCACAAGACTCCAGAGATGTCGTGCGGTATGCTCGCTTGCATCACCGTGATGGTTTTAGAATGAAGAAGAATAGCTGATATTCGCAGCGTTGCCAATATCGTCACTACCCTCTTCCTGAGCTCATTTCGTCCCGAAATGATACAAAAGATGGTGAATCTCGATATCGGCATCTTGGTTTTGCTCTTGAGTTAGCATACGAGTTTGGGAAATGCTACACTTCTCAGATGCTCATCAGGCAACTCTTTTTTTTAGAGCACATAAAGCATTCCAAACGTCCTTATAGGTTGGCTACTAATATAATGCGTCTTTGTCACTATATAAAAACTAGTTCCTATACTGTCACTAAAAATCAGTCTCTTCATTGTCTATCTTAAGAGCTTTTGCGACTTTGCGGTTAGCTCAGTGCAATTCCAGTATTTTTCCTAATTTTCTGTGGAAAACCTCTATTATTTCTTTAGTTATTTGTAAATCCTAAGCCACACAATGTTCCAAAGCATACTCAACTGGAGCGGTAAACAAATTTTACCGCATTTTACAGGTCACACCGTCCCGACTTTTATGGCTATCAGAATGATAAGGCATGCATTTATTTAATGTCAAATTCATCTTTGTGGTTTCCATAATAAGGAGCCAGTCGGTTAAAGTGAATAACTCAATCCTTACTCTCCGAAGGCATTTGTATTTTGTAAAGAACATTAGTAATGAATTCCAGAACTTTGTATGACCCATCGTAGAATATTTGAAGTTTCGGTGACATACCCTTTCATCTTTTCGGGTTATAAAGCCAAACAATCACCAATGTTGTATCTCTAATCTTTAGCATTTAAATCATATAGGTCATTCATGTACTTTCTGGCAACTTAAATGGAAATTCGAATCGTCTTACAAATGTTCTGGAACAAGATGAATTCATAATTTCGGCAAAAGTCTAAATGCAGCCTAAAAGGTACATCAAATTGGCCGATCCATTCTTTTACTAATACGTCAGCGACAGTGGAGGCTTAGTGGTTTGTTAATGGATATTCACAACCCATTTGGGTAATTATGCAGTTTAGCGGCTCTTGTCAAAACTAACGAAAAAAGATAGGACTTTTTGCACAATGGATAGATTTAGATATATATTTTTTACTAAGAGCGACGGAAAGCCAAATTTTATCACGTCGAGGGTGTTATCACGCACTAAATCAATCACTATATAACGTGATTAATCATTAGAATAACCCTGTATTCGATTAGTTTTGTCAACAAATAGGTAACAACTGACGTGAGGTTAGGTGTGGTGTTGCTAGTTCTGTCGTCAACTGCGTTTTGCCACTCTGCAGCTTCAGCCTTGTCCTCAGTGTGGCCGACTCATGAGTGCCTTCTCTAAAGTGGAGAATTCACTCTGTATTTTTTAAGTCACGTGGTTAAGCAATGTGCTCGACGTCCAAACTCAAAATTATTATTCCCAACCCAACCCCTTATAAATTTTTAGCACACAGGGGGCTTGCGCCCTCCGTGTGCCCAACTCAACTCCATCTTACCCAACCCTAAGCATCCCAATCCAATACAACCGAGCCTAACACACTAAAAAATTCATATGGAAGGTATAATAAATTCTTTAATGAAGGAACACGTATGGCAACGCTCACGATCACCGCGCGGCGTTATGTCAAATGTCATTAAAAAAGAATAGTAACAGGAAGATGAAAGAGAATTTTGTATTTGTTATTTATATGAAAAATTGATTTTCTTTAGAGTTAATTTTAAATAAAATATCCCATATTCCTTATTATTTTTGATTTGGACCGAAATCTAAAAATTACCAATAATAATACATTTTGGGTGTAAAACATTATGTCTTCGGTATGTTTTTTACACGAAAATAACAGACTTAGTTACTAGAAAAGGTAAAAATAGTTTTTTGTGAATATTATTATATTAAATTATATTACTTTATTTTACCCATAATACCTATCATTTTACATGACTAAAAAACTACGGAGTGAATTATCCATTTTAGAGAAGGCACTCATGAGTCAGCCAGACTGTGGACAAGGCTTAAGCTGCAAATTGACAAAACGCAGTTGACGACAGAACTGGCAACACCACACTTAACCTCACCTCAGGTTGTCACCTATTTGTTGACAAAACTAATCGAATACAGGATTCACTTCCGCGTCATCCTTCACCCAGTCAACACGTAGTCGTTCATTTTCCTTTCCTATCCTTCAGATTCCTTTCCTAAACCCTTTTCTACCCCTTCCGTTTTCTATAACGTGCATTTACGTATTAAATTTTGTGAAAGTTATCGATTCGGGAAACAGGGTACATACCCGACGGTTTCCCGAATCTCCAAATCGTGCTGGCAGATTGCCTAGTAGCAGAGCCAATAACCTAGCAAGCAGCAGCAGAATACAGGGTTATTCTAATGATTAATCACGTCCCATAGTGAGTGATTTAGTATGTGATAACAGCCTCATCATGATAACATTTGGCTTTCCGCCACTCTTAGTGAAAGATATATAGCCAAATTTACTCATTTTGCAAAAAACCCGACCATTTTTCGTCAGTTTTGACAAAAGCCGCTAAACTGGAGAATTACCCTCATTTGCTATAGTCAATCGCAGCTACAATACACTTATTTCATGTCCCGCAGGAATTTCCTTTCTACCTAAGTTACTATATTTATTTATTTTATTTTAATAGCAGAGCCAATTTATAAAAAAAAATATCAAAAAGTTAAAAATTAGAAAAAAGTAACAATACAGAGAGTTTGAAACCTTTGGTTCCTTAAGTTTTTATTTAAATGAATTAATAGAGTTATCTATGAAGTTTATTAAAATTTAATTGAAGAAAATGTAGAGAAAAAAAACCTTAATAAGCGTGAAAAAAGGCAAACGAAATAAATCAGGATTCCGACATTTATTTTTGATATTGGCATTAATTGGTACATTTTCCAAAATTCTAGAGTAATAAAAAAATCCAAGTAATATTTTATAAAGTGTTAGTAATCATAATGAATTCTCCTCACTTTTAGACTATTGATAATAAATATATCCTGTCTTAAACCAAAAGACAAATAAATTACCAGACTTACTTTAATAACACACCCACGCCTCTAACAGTAACAGATTTGAGGACTTAAATATTTATAATGTAATGACTTACAGCTAATCTTAGAAAACGACTAAATGAAATGATTAAACATGTTTTAATATTAGGACTTAAACCATTACTTACTGACCATAAAAAAACACTATCAATATGAGCCTGTAAAAGTTGCGCATTTTGTGTGGATTTCATCATCTTGTACAATTTTATGACGTCTTTAATTAATAAAAATTCCAAGTAATGGATAACACAACTAAGGCCATTAATAAATAAATTAGGTCTTGTGTGGGAACCCTAAAATTTATCGAAAAAATCCTCAATTTCATCAAAAATTATGTTATTTATATGTCCCAAGTGAATACGATTTTAAAGAAATTCATCAATCACGCATCATTGCACGTAACTTCTGAATGAGATGTCTATGGCCCACTCTATCAAACGCCTTCGAGACGTCAGTGTAAATATTGTGCACCTGACTATGGTTCTCAAAGGCGTCCAACAAGTATTGCTGATATGTAAGCAAATTAGTTACTGTTGATTTACCTCCAGAAAAACCGTGTCGCTGATGTATAATTATGTACCTATTAGGCCATAAGATCTCTTGGACAAAAAGGCTGTCAATGATATTAGGAATTTCAGATTGAATGATTACAGCCCTATAGTTAATAATACTATTTTTAATTTCTTTCTTATACAGGGTGTTTATTTGAAAACTTCCCATCACGGATTTATCGAAAACCACTGTTTAAAAAAAAACGCCGAAATATGTCAAAAGGTTTATCAAGGAGGACCACCTTCTGACCTAAAATTACTTCACTCCCTTTCACCCATTGCCCCCAGGGTCATCGCCTTAAAAATTTTAAATGGCAAAGGGTATCGAGTAATAGCTTGTTTAAAAGGTCTTTCGAAGTCTTTTATTTTGACGTTTGATTTTTTTAAATCGGTCGATTCGTTTTCGAGAAAATTAGGAAAATCTTTGTTTATCTTAATTTGTTCAGATAGAAAACAAAAACATGAAAATATCAGTTTTTATTTCAATAAGTGTTCAAAATCTTGCCCGTTAGGGTTTGCCAAATCTACAATTCGTTTATAATTTAAAACGGAAACTACCAACATAAACAGCAAGTCCGAAGATTAGACATGGAAAAAACTAAATAACAACCTGATTTTTTTTCCGCATTCTTTACATCAACACAGATATCGTGGGCGAACTGTATTTATTATACCTGCTTAGTTATTTGTAGTTGCTAAGGAAAATAAGGAATTTATTTTGGCGTCAGTTACATTTGTGACAGTCTTGGAATAGTGACAATTTATTTGTTGAATTGAATATTTTACTTCCAAAATGGTTTATACACTAGCCGAAAGAGTGGAAACTATTCTAATTTATGGTGCCCAAAATCAATGTGCTCGGCAAACTGCCATTACGTTTAACGCCAGACATCTGGAGAAGATAACTTTGCATAGGTATGTTTTAAACCTTGTTACTAAGTTTACTGAAACTCAAGTTGAAGTTTTGGGTCATTTTGGAATAAATCCTAATACTCCATTACGCAAAATTGTTGCTGCCGATGAAATACCAAATTTCATTAAGATCTGCTCACACAGTTACCAAACTTTATAAATTTCATCCATTCAAAATGAAAATATTGCAAGAGCTAACCGAAGACGATTTCGATAGCCGAGTTGAGTCTTGTGAAAAATGACTAAAGCGATTAATCACAATACTATTCATGTAAAGAATATCTGCTTCAGCGATGAATGCACATTTTATCTAATTGGATTTGTTAATAAGCATAACTGTAGATATTGGAGCAATGAAAATCCTCATGCATTTGTAGAAGGGCATACCCAGTACCCCCAAAAAATTAATATACGGGCAGGCATTTTAGGAAATAAAGTGATTGGGCCATTATTTATTAACGGAAATTTAAATGGAGGCATTTATTTGGATATGTTGGAAAATACCATTAATCCGCTTATCACTAAATCCATTGAAAACCAAATCGATGATGATGGAAGCCCTATACTTGATGAGGCTGAAATATATTTCCAACAAGACGGCGCTCCTCCTCACTATGTTCTTCCCGTTCGGCAATGGCTAGATGACGAGTTTCCAGATAAATGGATAGGGAGAAGGGGGCCTATAGAATGGCGGGCTAGATCTCCTGATATAACGCCTTTAGACTTTTTTCTATGGGGTCATTTGAAATTTATTATTGTGTTTACTCCCCAATGGATGAACTTCGTCAACGCATCATCGATAGGTGTAATGATATCCCACAACATGTTTTTAAAAATGTCCGTCAGGAATTTGAACATCGCCTATATCATTGTTTGACCAAAACCGGGCAACATTTTGAACACTTATTAAAATAAAAACTGATATTTTCATGTTTTTGTTTTCTATCTGAACAAATTAAGATAAACAAAGATTTTTCTAATTTTCTCGAAAACGAATCGACTGATTTAAAAAAATCAAACGTCAAAATAAAAGACTTCGAAAGACCTTTTAAACAAGCTATTACTCGATACCCCTTGCCATTTAAAATTTTTGAGGGGATGACCCTGGGGGGCAATGGGTGAAAGGGGGTAAAGTAATTTTAGGTTAGAAAGTTGTCCCCCTCGACTAACCTTTTGTCTTATTTCGGCGTTTTTTTTAAAAGTGGTTTTCGATAAATCCGTGGTGGGAAGTTTTTAAATGAACACCCTGTATATAAGTTACGAAAATTGTTTTCCAGAAGTCTGGAAAACATCCTGAATCAAAAGAGAGGCAAACCAGATAAGGTAAGGGTTTAGTTAGGAAACAAACATAATTTTATAATAAGACTGATGGTATGCCATCAGGTCTATGAGAATATTTAGTTTTGAGGTCATCGGTCACTTTGAAAACATCAGTTAGATATATGTTAGTAGAATCAAAATCAAGATTGTAACCGAAATTATAATTAAGTAACTGTACCTTCATGTTTCTTGGAAGTTACTGAAAAATGAGAACAAACAAATTAAGAACTATATTCACCCCATCTATTGGGGTAAGCGTTTAATCTTCAAAAGTTATTTACATGTTTCCAAAAAATATTTGAATTTTGTGCTATATTACAATTTTGTAATTCTTACAATTTTGCACCTACTTCTTAAAGTGCAAAATGTAATCAGCTTCTCTTTTAAATGAACACTGGTACTTAAAATGTCAACTCCGGACCGTATTGCAGAAAATCCGAAGTGTCGTTGTTATTGGAAAGAAAAAGAAGCACTACGTCATAGTTAAGTAATAACAGATTGAAATATTTAAAAAACCTTTACAATGTATCTACTGATAATAAACTTCTTAGACCAGAGCGTCTTGTTTTAGCTTTTTCAAGGCTATTTGTCAACAACAGCTCAAGGTGATCCACTACACTTTACTTCAATTCAATCCAATTCAATAATAAATTAATACGATACAAAAAATTGAAGTTTAAACAAAATAATGTAACTAAAAGAAAATTTTAGAAATATTAAAATTTAATTTCTTGGACGTTTACCTAATTTGTGTGAATTGACCAAAATTAGTGTCACTAAGAAAAAATTAAATATTGGATCATTTCTTGTCTACACATTAAAAAAAAAGTTTTTGTCTTAACATATGAATGTTATGCTGACTTTCTTCTTATAATAAGCTTAACATTCAAATAAGTAGAATAATATTAAGCAACCAAAATTAAGAATAACTTTAGTTTAACTTAGATTCAGCCTATATTAGAGTGTTCTTGTTCCATTTTTTGACTTTTCACCGATCATCCTTCTTCAGAGCATATCAGAAAAATATGATTAATATTCCCTACTAAATAGACCATTTAAAAACACAAACATTAAATCCTAACCCTACATATAAGTATATGGTAATACCATACTATATAAAATTATACACACATATTACAATTATTTAATATAATCTTTTCTTTTATTATGCCAATCTCATATCAGAATCAAGTGACTATTATACCTATGCGTTTACAGCGAAAATGAGTTTTAGTTAAATGGGTGGAACAGTCTTGCTCAAACACACTTATTATTACATTACGTGAATTAGGGATACTTAAGCTAGATGGCAAGCCAATATTCAGGAGCGCTCCTAGAATCTTAAGTGCCCCTTATGTGAACATGATTTCTGAATATCATTGTTTATTCTATGTATCTGCACTTGCACACACTGCTTGAATTTATTTTAGTAAAAGTTGTTTATATTATATTAAGATAGTAAAGACAATTAAAAGGCATCAACATTCGTACTCAATCAGGTGAAGTTTTACACTTCACTGAATGAGTACGAACTTACCACACGCCGGCAAAATTAACTACTACATTATTTCGAATTATTTTTAAAAATTTCCAAAAAAATGAAAATATTTATTTTTATTTCAAACTGCCATATCACAGACATTCTAAATTTATACAGGTATAAATAAAAAGGTTATTTTGAGTAATTTCAGTTTCAGTTTTTTTTATATATGAACACTTATACACATACAGTGTGGTGACTTTAACTGGAATAAATTCAGTTAAAACTAATTAAATTTTATTTCTCAAAATTCCTGAGACCCGTCGATTTTTGTTTATTTTTTTTCACATTTCAAGATAGTTTTTGTATTTTTTCACCTACAGGGGGGAACCAAATTAACCCAAACTTTTTTTTTTCAAATGGAAAGCCACTTTTTTTAAACTCTCATTGAAAAGAGCCCTTTTTTCTGATTAAATTGCCCTATTTACTTTTGTAATTATCTGAAGGAGAAATACGAAAAAAAAAATAAAAACATTAAACTATTAAAAGTCTCGAAATATTTTGTTTTGGTAAATTTTTGGCGTGTTTGTTTATTTTATTGGTATCGAGACATTTCCTGACATTGTTGTAGTGTCACTGTTAAAGTGAATTTCAACCAGTTGTTAAATAAGTTCACTTATATTGAAAAAATGCCTTATTTATCCGAATCCCACAAGATTGAAATCTTAATGATGATTGGTTATGGGGACAGAAGTCGTACTCAGCTAGAGGTTGTCCACTTATTCAGGCAGAAATATCCAAATTTGCCACCTATTAACCAAGGTACGGTTAGTAATACGGTAGTTGGGCACGTGAGGGATGTTTCAAGACAAAGGTCTTCTAAAATCGATGAAAACACCCAATTAAATGTATTGTTAGCGATGGAAGAAAATCCGGTAACTGCAGCTAGAAGAGTAGCTCGCGAAAACTCTAATCATCATAAATCTGTGCTAAAAATTTTAAAAAATGCAAACACACGACCTTATAAAATGCAACCCGTTCAAGAGTTATTGGAAGACGATCCAGATCACAGAGTTCAGTTCTGTGAATTAATGATGAACGCCATTGACGAAAATCGCATATCTTCGGAGTGGATCCTTTTTTCTGATGAGGCTATATTCACCCTAAATGGCCATGTTAATAAGCAGAACTGTCGCTACTGGTCTGCCGAGAACCCACACTGGGTAAGGGAATTAGTTACACAATATCCCCAGAAAACTAATGTTTGGGCTGGCATAATTGGCAGGCAAGTTATAGGGCCCATATTCTTCAATGATACTTTAACTGGGAAAAGATATCTAGAATTTCTTGAACATGAACTAGTTCCAGTCTTACGTGCCTTATATCCGGGTCAGTTCGATCCAGATTTGTATGATGAAAGAATCTGGATGCAACAAGATGGTGCTCCCCCACATTATGCCCGTAATGTACGCCAGTATTTAGATGACAATTTTCCAAACAGATGGATTGGTAGAAGGGGTGCAATCGAGTGGCCGACACGTTCTCCCGATCTCACCCCACTTGATTTTTTCTGTGGGGACATTTGAAAAGTCAAATTTATATGAGCAAACCAGGAAACCTAGACGAACTCAAAGAATGTATTAGGCAAGAAATCCGACAAATATCTCCAGAAGTGTTAGAAAATGTCAGAAACGAATTTTATTATCGTCTAGGGCTTTGCCAACAAGTAAATGGTACTCATTTTGAGCATCTTATACATTAAACGCAACTTTTAATAATTTAATGGTTTTTAATTCGTATTTCTCCTTTAGATAATCACAAAAGTAAATAGGGCAATTTAATCAAAAAAAAGGGCTCTTTTCAATGAGAGTTTAAAAAAGTGGCTTTCCATTTGAAAAAAAAAAGTTGGGGTTAATTTGGACTCCCCCTGTAGCTGAAAAAATACAAAAACTATCTTGAAATGTGAAAAAAAAATAAACAAAAATCGACGGGTCTCAGGAATTTTGCGAGATGAATTTTGATTAGTTTTAACTGAATTTATTCCAGTTAAAGTCACCACACTGTATAGAAATTACACACATTACAAATATACTTATATTTTAAATTTCTCGTTTACATTCCCTTCAAAACTCCTTTCTAACTCGATAATACTTAAAATACTTTTTTTATATATTTTCACGGTAGATTAATAGCTTAACAAACTGTTTTGAAAGATAACAAGAAATTCAAAGATTACTTCTTTTAAAATTAAAGGGGTGTGATCTTAATGCAATTTAATGATAGAAAATATATAATTTAAAATATATTATAGAGAATATCATATATTTAAAAAAATTAAGAATATAATTAAATAAAAAGAAAGTTAGAACAGGGCATTCTTCAAATTAATTAATAATTTAAAATATATGATGTTCATATAGAAATTTTTATCAGTTGTCTTGGAATATTGTTAAATGAGAGTTCAGGTAAGTATATGAATAGATATAATCAGATAAATACACGGATATGATGGTAGAATTGGTAATCTTATACAAATTAATAAATGGACTTCTACAGCTCGGCCATAAACAATATTGCATTTAACGACAATACAACTTAGGCACTTAACAGTTACTCGTTACAAGTACGTCTTAATTATGACTTGACTAAAAACACACGTCTTTACACAGTTACCATATTGCAGACCATATTGCAGAAGTTCAGTGTATATCGGGAGCATAATAATAGCAAAATTTTGACCAAAATTCTGTAAGTATCAGTTTTAAGAATAGACCAATAGAATTTTATCATAATATTTCAACGCTCTTAAATTTATCCTTAAACATCCCGAAAAAATATTAATAAAATAAACATTTCTTAAATATTTTATTTATATTTTTCTAGAAAATCTCCAGGACTTAACTATCAACAAACTTAACTATTATATTTTATTTTACTCGAAGTATGTTTGTCTTATTTTTATTTTGTTGGAATTCCACATATATAAAATTTGAATTAACATACCTTTTTTTGGTTGTAAGTTTTATTGGTAAAATTTATCATTTGTATTAAAAATGTACCTTTGTGAGGTACATTAAAGTATAGTGTTCATTATGGAACGTCTATTAAGAAATTTGACGGCTGAAGAATGTGCTCAGGCAGTCGTTTTACTGGAAGAGGGATGAAGCTTTCAAAGAATTAGAGAGAGATTTGGTGTATCGCATACATCCGTTTCCCGTATGATTGAGCGTTATAGGGAGATAGTTTAGTATTTAAGAAGAGCTGTTCAGGGCAGACATCGCATAACTACACAAGTTCAAGGCGCTTTTATAAGATTCTTTCCTTGAAGGGAAAGGTTTGTGACAGGAAGATTACGGCAGACACAGCTACAGGAAGCAGATGGACTCAGAATTTCAACTGATACTGTTCGTTGACGCCTAGCTGAATCTAATTTGAGACCAAGAATCTCTCCCAGCGCGAGGACCAGCTTTGACCCCAGAGAATCGTAGAGCACGGTTAAGTTTTGCTAGGGAACACATCGATTGGGCTAATGAAGACTGGGAAAAAGTTCTTTGATCAGATGATACCAGAATTTGTCTCTACAACTCAGATAAACGTATAAGTGTTTATCGAAGACCAAATGAAAGATATGCCCAATGTAACTTTCAGAACACCAGATTATTTGGTGGAGGGTCAGTTATGTTTTAGGGAGGAACTGCTCGTACTGACTTGGTGGCTATTAATAATGGCAGTTTAACAGCTGATAGGTACATAAGGGAGATTCTGCAAGAACATGTGATACCATTTGGCCCTTACATTGATGAGAATTTTTTGTTTTAGCGTGATAATGCTAGACCGCATGTTGCTCAGATTGTTCGAAATTATTTTAATGATGGTGAAATTCTAACTAGGGATTGACTAGCAAATAGTCCTGATCTTAATCCATTTGAGAATGTTTGGGAAATGATCTACCACCGTTTTCAAGAAATTCCTAACCCTCCCAACACTTATTAACTAACACTATTGATTCTGAATTAGACTATCCAACTGACACAGCAAATTCGAGATCATATCGATTCTGTTAATGTCATTAAGGCTAGAATAGAGGCTTAGAACTTGGCAAGATGTCTCGATATCATAGAATTTCCTTAGTTTAATCTTGACCTTCTTCGGAGGATAGCATTGGGTATTTATCAGATCAAACTAGCACCTTCGTATATACAAGATTATTTATATCATGGAAATACTGACATTATCAGATTTGATAGAAATCGACTTAGGCCAAGATTGTTACGTTTTAGAATTTGTTTACAACTGAGAAACGCCACTCGATATCAGCTTTGGATCAGCTTTGCTGTAAATATTAAAGGAATGTCCCTCATGGAACTAGAAGACTACGTACGCTTTACTGGATTACGTACAGGATGCGGGTAATCGTAATGCATACGACAATGAAAAGGGAGTTGGATTAGTGAAATTTATAGATTCAAAATAAATCAACCCAAAATAATTGAATTAACGAGGAGTCGGGTAAAGGGATACGTTATTTTTAAATCTAGAGCAGCATAAAGTTATGAATTAGGTGACATAGTTTTCGCACTAATCTTAGAACATTGAAAGACTAGAATTAGTAAACAACAACTTTGTTTAAGTTCAACATGTGCACAGAGGCAAGGAGTGTGTTTACAAAATTTCAAGTATTACAAAATTCCACTAAATATTGAGTATTTCATCATTTACCAATAACAAGAAAAAATCGAAGAATTTGTAACTAAATAAAAAAGCTAATAATGCAAGGTGACCAACAGGCCATAATTTGCAGATTTACAGAGATATCCCTTACACAAAAGGCTCCCTAAATTCTGTTGAGGCCAAAAAAAAATAAAAAAAAACACAATAATTTAAAAATTTAATAATAAATATTCTACTGGAAAAAGAAAAAACATACCTAACGGGAACATGGGAAGATGATCAGGATATGAAAGAAAATATGAGGGGAAGGGAAGATAAGGAAAATTATATAACGATTTACGGCAACGTTCAAAGCATTTCAGGAATAAAATCATGAACAATATTATACACAAAAACGTTAAAAATAAATTTACTCAAACATATAATTAACCAAGAAGAGGCAGCTTAATTTTAACTTTAAAAATTTTTTCTGTCAATGTAAAATCATTTATTTTAAACCTATTTAAATAGTTTGCAATAAAGTATGAAAATTACTTTTTAAATATTTCCTTATTGTGCGCCGGAATAGTAAGCAAATTTTTTCTTCTAATATTTCGGTTATGTACATCACTTACTTGTCTACTATACTTGTCGATTGAACATATTTAACCCATCCTTTAACTTATGAGAAATAGGCTCTCTTCTCCTTACGCCAAATACAAGTCTTCGGCGCGAATTCTGAAGTTTTTGTTTCCGATAGACATCTGAGTAGTCAAAACAAGATAGTGTCACAGAAATTGAAAGGTGACAAAACCAATGCCTCATAAAGCATTTTTTTAATATAAGTACTTAAGTAATTCTTCTGCGAGTAAATAGTTTTTAAAGCAGAGTATCCAATTTTAAGTTTAAGTGTAACATGTTTCCTAAATTTTTTTTTACGCCGAAAATAAGATTTATATTTTATTTTCAGCGTTAAAATAACACTTTCAAGCAAAAAGAATATTAAAATTCTTATTCCTAAAACCGCTTTTAACAAATTTGGAATGGCAACACCGCAAGCAAAAGAACATGACATCTCGCGAAATGTCCTCTTGTCAAGTGGTTTTGTGTTTATATTCGGCATTTGAGAAATTCTGTCTTTTTTCTTTAGTTTTTTTTTGAAAAAGGAAGAAATTTGAACTGTTCCAATGGTAAAAACTTGTACTGCACCATGGAAAAAAGACGATTTAAGCCGATCTTTTCACAAGTAAATTCCGATACTGTCATAACATCATATCAAAGGAGAACAGTCATCATAAACGTAGAATAATAAGTACTTATTAAGAAATCTATAATAATTATAAAATATTTAATTTCCATAAAAATGTTTTTTATTAGTTAGATACCTTAACTTTAATGAAGTCCGTTAAAAAAATACATATATAATATAGGGTGTTTCAAAACTATGGGATCAAACTTCTAGGGGTTGTTCAGTGCAACAGTAGAATCCATTTGAGTATAGGAACCCATGTCCGGAAATGTGTCACTACGCCACTACGGCCCTAAGATCCGTTTAAATTTAGAAAAAATATTAATTACCTAAATAGGTTCTGATGCATTTATTTTTACCTTTTGTATATGATACCATCACAACAATTGTTCAAAATGTCTTCCTCCAACCTCAATACACCGATTTAAACGCCGTACATAATTTCGGCGGACTACACTAAAAATTTGATCCTCGTTTTGAATTATTTCAAATGCTGCTATTATTCGTCTAATTAAAGGTTGGGACACACATATCCGGACCGTGCCAGGACCGAGACACGGCCGGGTGGCGCTCGTCCCTCGGTACGTTTGTCTTCAAGCCACACTCTTCCGGGTCTCGCCAGTGTTCCGTTCGTTTCCATTGCTGTGACATTGAAATATCTGTCGTCTTATTTTTTTTTTATAGTTAAAATGTTTAGTAGTTTTCGAAATAGTGACTTGGGCATGATAGCCCTTGCTTTAGAGGAGGAAGAGAATGAAACAAGAATGAGAAAGCCAAGTAACAGAAATATATGGGTTCACAGTGCATGGAAGACAAGATCTCTACAAGGGGAGTTTCGAACGCTATTCCCTCTTCTCATCGATGATGAGACAAAATTTTACGAGTATTTCAGGATGACACAGTTTACATTCCATCAACTACTAAACAAACTTGAAGCAGAATTGAAAAAAAATGATACTTTTTGGAGACCATCAATTTCTCCCACAAAACGCCTGGCTGTATTTTTAAGGTAAGTAAAATAATTTAAGGGTATGTATTTGTTTTTCATATTGCTAGTTTATTAAAAAACGGGCATATTTAATAAACAAATTATATTATTATAGCAAAAAACTTTTAAAAAAGGCTCGTTAGTAGTGGTGACATATTTTTCCGCATTTTGCCTAAAATTCAAAGTATGTAGGACTAGACAATGATTGTACAGGTGAAGGTTCTGGCGTTGGAACAGTTAGCGACGAAGATGCTGGCGAAATCGGAGGAATGTACTGATTCTGAGGGTAACTATTATTTGTGAGTTGCTTTAATTCAAACTCTTGTACAATTGAAAAAATGCTTCCTTTCGCCTGATTAAAAAGTATCGGATGCAGCGATTTAAGGGCTGGTGCTATACCCGCTAAAAAAGCATCAACCGGATGTTGCTCTTCCCTCTCTCTTAAACGTTTATTAGCTACTTTTTCAGCTTCTTTTTCTGCTAAAATATAAGTCATGAGCTGGCTTGACGGTGATTGTTGTAGATGGCGCTCATGCTGAAATTTTCGTTTTAACGGCGGCCTTACAAATTTTTATTATTGGAAGAGAGGGAGGACCCTGCCGGGGGTATTTGCGAAGACTGAGCAGTTATTCCACTTTGTGTTTCACTGTCCTGATTTTCAGTTATAGGTTCCTCATTTCCACTATTTTTTTGCGCAAAATCTTGAATATTAGAATCCTCGTCTTGAGATTCTTCTAAAGTAGATTCATGTTCACCCTCCTCTCCTTCGGGATTATATAGAACATTGGAAATTGTCTCTCGTTCTGCAATGTGGGGTAGCAAGAACATTAAGAGGTCTTCGTACTTATATTTGTGCTGACGCACAGCAGCTTGTCCTGAGCTGGTTTTCCTTTTCTGTAAAGTCTTCCGTAGCTGATCACGAACTAATGTCCACTTTTTCTTGCATTCCTCGACTCCACCTGCAACAAAATATAAAAAATATTACCTACTGAAAATCACAAAATGTTGAATGTCAAAGATTGTGAAACATTGTTATCGTTACTAATTCTAGATTTCTTAATTTAAGGTTAACCTCGTTTTTCTGTTTCAGATTCCTTGCTACAGGAGATTCTTTCAAAACCATTTCCTTTAGCTACAGGCTGGGAAAATCAACAGTTGCATCCATTATCCATGACACCTCTAAAGCAATAATCAATGTTTTGTTAGATGAGGTTATGCCTGTACCGAAAGAAAATGAATGGAATGCTATACCGGATGAATTTTGGAGAAAATGGCAGTTTCCAAATTGCATCGGGGCCATAGATGGGAAGCATGTTGTAATACAAGCTCCAAAAAACTTAGGAAGTCTTTATTGGAATTACAAGAAGACATATTCTATTGTGCTGCTGGCCCTTGTTGATCCGTGCTACAACTTTATTGCAGTAGATCTGGGAGCATATGGGAAAAACTCAGATGGAGGTATTTTGGCAAACTCAAATCTTGGAAAGTCATTAGAAAATAACAAACTTATTGTACCAAAAATTAAAGCATTACCTAACACTAATATTGAACTTCCAATGGTAATTGTTGGCGATGAAGCTTTTCCTCTGAAAAGATATTTAATGAGACCTTATCCAGGAAGGGGCTTGACAAATGACAAAGCTATTTTTAATTATCGTTTGAGTCGGGCAAGAAGAATATCGGAAAATGCTTTTGGTATCCTGCAACAGAAATTTAGAATATTTAATAGAACCCTCCAAGGAGATCCTGGAAATCTAACAAACATCGTTATGACTGCATGTATTTTGTACAACTTTATTCGAAAAATCGAAGGTTATAAGGTTTCTGAACAGGTGTTGAACGAAAGTGAAGCAGATAGAAAATCTGACAGATATTCAAATCTTCAAAACCTACCTCGGCTTCGTGGTAGATCTACAGATGCTGCATTTGATGTGCGAGAGCAACTGAAAACCTTTTTGAATTCACCAGAAGGGAGTGTAGAATGGCAAGAGGAGGTAGCGTTGAGACTTTAATTACACAACCGTACTTTGTTTTTTTTTTTGTAAAATTAAAAATTAAGTAGTATTAAGTAAAACTAGGATATCTACCTACTTATATAATAAAAGTGAATTGGCTATTTTTTTTAATAATATTTAACATGCTTTCGAAAAATGTATTTGGTCAAGAAATGCTCTTTCATACATAAACGCCATACACCAACCAATGTTTTCAAGAATTACCCCCTTAAATATTAGCATATTATTAAGAAACATCCTGTATATTTTTGTCATCTCAAAAGCAATTTGTTTACCTACCTTTAACTTGCAAGTCTGTTGCAATTTGTTTCCAAACTCGTTCCTTATATTCAGTATTCCTATATTTCCCATGTTTTTGATCGTAAAGTACAGGAAATTTTCGTACTTCTTCTATTAACCTCTCTATGTCCATATTAAACACAGCTTTAAATTAATGCACTCGAGCTCCATTCCGATACACCGGACGTCAAAAATTAAACTAACGATATTCCGCCCGGTCCGCACACGAATCGGCGACGTGACCCGGATACGTCACGATCATGTGTGAACATTTCCATATATTTTAATTGTTTTAATTCAGAAGCGGGTGACGTCCGACACCCGGCCGTGTCTCGGTCCTGGCACGGTCCGGATATGTGTATCCCAACCTTTAGTCTAGCTCTAATTCTACTGGTGTTTCGTAGACTCAAGACTTTACATGTCCCCACAAGAAAAAATCGAGCGACGTTAAATCGGGTGACCTAGGAGGCCAAGAAACTGCTCCACCTCTGGCAATCCAACGGTGCCCAAACCGCTAAGCCAAATACTCGCGTACTTGTACAGCAAAGTGAGCCGGCGTTCCATCATGCTGAAACTACATTTGCTGTCTAACGTTTAGTGGAACATTTTCAAGGAGTTCTGGGAGAACTTCCTCCAAGAAACGCAGATAAATAGGTCCTGTTAACCGTTTCGGTAGAAGGTATGGCCCAATTAAATAATCATCAACAATGCCTGCTTATACGTTGATAGACCAACGATTCTGATGTTTTCTTGGAAAAATTGCATAAGGATTTTCTTCGTCCCAAACATGGCTATTCCTACTATTAAAAATACCGTCTCTTGTGAAAGAGGCTTCATCGGTCGACAAAACATATCGTAAAAAATTTGGTTGTACAATGACAGCAATAACCGCCAGACAGAAGCGTTACTCTTATTCATATTCTTAGTCACGTGTGCTATTTGATGGTTCATCGGCAACTCGCTGAAGCACCTCTTCTTCAAATTCGACCGTTCTTACGGTTCGAGCAACACCAGTATCATGCCTCTTGGTTTTAAACATGCCTGTCTCAGCGAGCCGCCGATGAACCGCAATAAACTTTTTGTATCCAGGATGCTGTCGTTCGGGATAACGTTCATGATATCAACCATGCATATCCACCAATTCTTGATTGGTAAAGTTTTCCATTAGCAATAAATGTTTAAAAATTATAAGCTATAAGGTTTTTAAACATGACATTGAGAATTGACATTTATAAGCGTTGATTTTAAACAATTGTTATTATGGTATCATGTACAAAAGGTAAAAATAAATGCAGCAGATCCTATTTAGGTAATTAATGTTTTTTATAAATTTTAACGCGTCTTAGGGCCGTAGTGGCGTAGTGACGCATTTCCGGACATGGGTTCCTATACTCAAATGGATTCTTCTGTTGCACTGAACAACCCCCAGAAGTTTGATCCCATAGTTCTGAAACACCCTGTATAATAATAATATTGTTTATAATTTAAAACATATTTTATTATTAATAAATATTTATCTTGTAAATATTTTTGACGACGTCACTGCTAAAGAGTTCTTGTGTTGGTGGAATCAACAATGCAATCGAGCGGCGTTGCAGTGTTGTTGCCTTTTTCTTTAATATACGTAATCTGCATTCATTTAACTTTAAATATTGACTTCTTTATAAAGTATCTTACCATATGTTATTAAAAAAATGCTTCATATTTTTTTAAAGAGGATCAGTAGTATTGTCTTGTGCCTCTCAAAATAAGTGACAATTATTATAGTGTTTTTTTTTGCTAATTCTACATAAGCATTTGGCATTATTGTGTCAGAGATGTTGCAAGCAAAGAAACTATCCATAGTTATAGGGCAATTCTAATTCTAGACTTTTAATGTCCTAACAGATTATCATGATATAATAATTAATTAAGAAAATTAAAAATACAAAACTTTTTCCTTATTGTTAGTATTTTTCAAAAATGGTAAGCAAATTCTTTTATATTTTCTTAATTAATTACTATAGGTCTGATAATGATTTATTAGCGCAAAACTTGTATCACCTAATATATAACTTTATTACACTTTTACTTTAGCCTACTAACCTTATATCTTGTAGAAAAAATAAATGACTAGCTTAAACGGGGAGCCAAAAATATGATTTTTTCAAATTCACTTCTCATATTTATCACAATTAATATTTTTGACGTTACTTTTTTGTTTTGATTTTGATGTTTTGATTCCGACAAGTTGTTTGTCACTTGGAGTTTTGACTTTCCCGATTTTTTGTTTAATTTTCAAAAAAGAAGGACTTAGATATCTTTACGTGTTTGTACGCTTTAGTGTCTTGGGGGTCAGGCGTTTCACGTTAAAGAACGTTTACGGATTAGGTATGCTAAAGCCTAAAGTTTGATAGGGGTGAGTTTTAGGGTTAGGGAGTCTTATGTCAGAAACCATGGGGTTAGAGGAGTTGAGCCGATAGACACTTTTAATCGGGGGACCAAAATATACCGCACACTACAATATCAAAAATGTTGACGGAAACTAGATTTGCATAAGCTCTGAGAGGAGTTCTTTATATTTTATGGTCTTTTTCAGAATAAGCAAAATATGTTGTGTAAAATTATGTAATTCTGTTTTTTTTTGTTTTCTTTTTATTCATGGAGTTCAAAATTCCCATTTACAAAAAAAGGATTGTTTTACATACTCGTTACGTATACCTATTTTAACACTATAACGTGGAAATTTAAATTGAATCCCCTCTATTATATTATATTGTAACGAAATTCAGAAACACACTTTTATTGGCAACGTCACAAACACTAACCTAACTCGCCTTGACTGTTGTTTAATTATTTCCAAGGTAAAAACTGACTAAACAATTAAAACTGAATAAAATGTCACGAAGCGCGTCCTTTTTAAGGTTCGATGGAACAGTTTTGAAATATTTAGAATTCTCTTCATTGTTTTTGCTGAAAGAAACCAATAATTTTAGGAGAATATTGACAGTCAAAGCAAGCAAGTATACCAATTCTAGAAAATTAAAAATACAGGGATTTACAATAATAGAACCTAAATAACCCAAATTGGGGCTCTCAAACAAGATAAACTATTTAAAAACTAGACACTATAGATAAAAATATTAAACCAAACATTAGTAGAACCCTAAATAAACCCTGCGAATCCACTTTAACTACAGAATACTAATAAAATAGTACAAAGAGTAGGAGAATAATTAACGTATTTACATTTTCATAATAATATGTTTATTATTTTATAAATAGTCTCAATAAAAAAATGTTCTTTATACTTCCATTTAATAAGCCACTCTACGACTTTTATTAAAGTCTATTTAAACACGCAACTTTTGAACGCATTGATTTTTATCCATCAGATTATCCATTACGTTTCGGCATACATTATCTAGTTGGAGAGCCATTCATGGCTTTTGCTGCATCAGCCCCACTGACAAGATTAAAGCTAATACTTAATTGCGTATTGTTTGCATATCTTTGCAAGTCACAGCGTTTTTATCCGGAATTTCAAAGCTAAAACCAATCAAAAATCAATGCGAACAAAGGATTTCGATTTGAGGATCCTCTTTCAGTGAAATTTGTAATGATCATCAAAGTGAGGAGCTGAACTGTCTATGAATGCATTTTAATATTATGTTTCAAAATTAATTAATTTTTTTGCGGTAACAACGGAAATTTTTTGGAAAAATTTAATTAACAATAAATCGCTTATCGTTTAAAAATAAAATAGTAAGTTTTAATTAACTAAGGATCTTCGAATATCATAATTAATTTTATTCTTTTAGTTTATGCATTTCTACGGTAGATCCTAAATAGATTTAAGTAACAAACTATTATTCAGAGATAAGAATAACAGAAAATCTCTAATTGTGTAGCAGTGAGAGCAGTTGGATATTCATTCTTCAGTTGAAGTTGAGCAGTTGAAGCAGTTAGTCAACAATGGAGATCTCTTCTTTACTAAAAAATAGCGAGTAATTTCATTTAATTCATTAATACACACTTCATAATAAGCCTTATTTCCAACAAGCAAAAAGACAAAAATAAACCTAAAAAAAATAAAAGAAAAAAAAAGCCTAAACATCATGAAACGTACACCAGAAAGAAGTACAGGACTTTTGATAAATCCATTCAGTAACCCATGCAGGAATTTTACAGAGAAGATCATTCTTTTGAGCTGTAATGGATGTAGATTGAAGCGTTTCAATAGTTGCCGATGATCAAACCCTCTAACTGGATATATGCCATCCCGCCTGAAGGCCAAAAACTTAGCAAATCTACGCTGAACAGATTCAAGAAGACCAACATGATTCTGATAGAGCGGGTTGCAGTTTTGATCTCATAAAGCAACAGAAAAGCAGTCTTAATGTAGATTCCAAAGTAAAACTCTAAGAACTTCTAAATATGAACCCAAGCCTTCTCAGAGCTGACTTGACTATGTTATTGAAACACTTCGTTCTACACAGAACGAATGTAAATTCAGAATCAAAGGTGGTACCAAGATTAGTAATTTGCTCTAATTTACTCAAAATAGTATTATTAATAAAGTAATTAAAATTTAAGGATGTTTTTGATCTAGAGTAACTAACCACACTACATTTAGCCGCATTCAAGCCTAACTTGTTAACAGCGCACCATACCTCCAATGTATTTAGACAGTTCTGAAAAAAAACACAATCCTTCAAACCATATACATTTAAATATAACTTCAAATCATCGGCAAAAGCCAGCCTGTGACAAGTGAGTTACTCAATTAAGTTATTGCCATGAAACTGTGAGGCTTAAGCCCTTTTTCACTTTCCTTGTTGATAAAAGATGCACTTATTGAACATCTTTACACCCATTAAGTAAAACAAGCTGGTAAAAAGGTCACACGGTCAAAGTGTAGTTACACAGTCGATCTCAATTGTTGTAGAAGTCAGGTTGGGTCACGAGTTCACCCGTATTTCCTTTACTCTTTAAACCCTAATATGAGTCTTTTTTTCTCCAGACTCTTGATGGCTAACTACTGGTCTAAGAGTTGCAGTACACAGTCGAGTTGAGTTACTGTCACAGTTAAGTAGTGTGTGAGTCGAGTCGCGAGTCGTAGTCGCGATCGGAGTGAGAAGCTGCTCACGGAAGTTTTTCCTACTATCCCTAATACCGAAGACAGTTTTTTCTCTTTCTCTTAAAAAAAAAACGATTTAAAACACATTTTTGCAGCTCTTTGCTTATTTCCATAAAAAGCTTAAGAATAAGCTTTCTTGATGAAAATAACCCAGAACTCACCACGAGGAGGTGGCTGCAATTCGAGTTCCGCCCCTCAGTTACAGAAGCCCCATGATGCTTCTGTAACCAACTTCGCGCAGCGTTCCACGGCCTGAGAATGACATGAAAATTTTAAAATATCAATTTCCGCAGAAACTTCGGAAATCATCTCTTGTAGTTCACCATCAGAAATATCTGTCGTCAAAGGTGACTCTGTAACAGTGATTGACTGCCAGTCAATTAGGTCAAGGTAGTCAGAAGCGTGAAAATTAAATCGAGGTATAGTGAATTGACGAACTTGATTATCACTTGGGTGACCAAAGAATCCATTTCTCTGCAGCACTGGATCTACTACTTTACTTAGATCTTCGGGCAAAAATCTACTCTTTTGTATTATGCCGAAAAAATGAATACTACCGTATCGACATGATGGGCGGATTTGAATTTCAAACCAAGTTGGAGCAAAACTTTTATGATATATTCTGCTAGAATATTTAGATTATATGATGGATCTTTTGTTGAAACATATAACCTTAAAATTCTATTGGCAGTTGTTAGCCATCTTGCATGAGACATTTTTCCAGATTCTCGTTACTTGAATATTTACTTGAATATTAGAAGTATCAGTATTTTTATCCAAAAATTCTAACAAAGCCCTTTTTACATTGTTAGCGTGTCCTGAAGACGGAGTTATATGGCCAAGATAGATGGAGCCTGGTTCTGAAACTATTACTATGTGCTCTTCAGTAATTTTTTTTCTTGAAAGGATGTCGTGTTGCCTTACTTGAACTAAAGTTTTATCTTTTCTCCCGTCAAAATATATTCCATAGGTGCAGCTATTTTCCGATTTTTGTTTTTCATGTAAAGTTTTACGGGCTCTGACTCTTTCTCTTCTAATCTTGCATCGGTCAATTATTTTTGACGAATCTTCCATTGTTATTATTCCTATATTATTTAATGCGGCATTAACAACAATTGCAGCGGATCTGTCTGAAATTCCCGTTCTGTCACAAGCCTGTGCTAAAGAAGGAAGTTTTGTTCTCATCTGAGAAGTGGAAGGTTGATTTAAAGTATCATCATCATCACTTTTAGAAACTTCCATTTCGGTGCTCTCACTAGAACAATCAGTAAGACTTTTTGAAATATTTTTCAAGGAAAACTCCCTGAATATTGTTTGAGGAGTAACTCGCTTTTTTTGGAGACTTTCTTCTAATTTATGTTTACGTTCCAAGCTTTTTTGAAGTATTTTAGTTGCCATTGCATCAACTTTTCCAATTACCATTTTTCTTGACGTTCTTTGGTCTGTTAAAAAACTTCTTTCGCCTAAGGTTACCTTAATTTTGCAATGGCACTTGCTAAAATCTTAACATTTACACAATGATATATCAAATAGATCTTTTTCGGCAAGTTCTCTAAATTGAACAATTTTTTTGCTCATATTTAACTTTCCGTCCTTTTTTTTATTGGTTTTTTAATGTTGCGGTATTTTTTATGGTACTCCTTAACTTTATGTAAAATCTGTTGATTAGATACAGTGGCAATTGAACTTATTTCCCATAAAGCTTTTAACTGCTTTATCAACGGCACACACACTTCACTTAAACTTGGCTCTTGTTTATTTGAACTTAAAAACTGTTGTCGGATAAATAAATATTGTCTGATAATATCTGCAAAAGTTGGAAGAATATTGTCTTTTAAACTTTTTGGATCACCAAATACTGGACAAAAATATTTTAAACGCGTTCGAGGCATTTTACCAATAACCGTCATAAAACGAAAATAACACAAATGAAACAAACGTATTGCAACAGAGTTACAAGTAAACTGAAGCGAGCACCACAGAGCCAATATTCATCGCCGCACGCAATTTTTGGCTTCGGCGAGTTTAGCCGAGTGCGTCCGATGTATCCGAATAATTTGTTTCGACAGTTTATTATAGTGCGGGGTCAAAAGGAAAAATGTAATTTTTTGTCAAAATTTGTTCCAAAATTAAAAATGCAAGGTCGTTTGGGCAGCGAAAGGGCAACTACGATTTCAATAAAATTTTGCAGAAATAATACATTTGACCTAATGCAGCTATTCCATATATAGGCTACGTGAATTTAAAAAAAAAGTTTTTTCACTCCACCCTATAAGACAATTCATAGTTTACAACTACTTTATTAAATAGCTGTTCCATTTTCCTGTCTTCAGATCTAATAAATGAGCTATATTTGTATTGTAAAAGTATTAAGTAAGTAATTTTAACCGAGAAGCTAAGTACACCGTCTACACCAGATGTTAACTTATTTTTAAGTTACTAGTTACTAGCCAAAATAATCTGGAAAGCATCAACGTTGGAAATGTCAAAGTGGGGCACATTATCCGACGTCGACGAATGGTTAATGAAATTTGATTGTATATATGCCTCACCAAAGAACAGTGCAAAAGCATCAACTATGTCTTGTGGGTCTTCAATTACCATGTCATCGGGTAGCCTCATCATACCAGAAATCCTGGTGCCAGCCTTCTCAGAACCAATAAAATTCCAAAAGCTAGATGGATCCACAGAAATATTCCTTTCAGTATTTGATATATACAACTTATATTCATTGCGTATTTGTAGTTTGATAAGGCGTCTAAGAGAATAGAATTTATTTTGAAAGAATGGAGAATTGTACATTTCAAAGTCCCTGAAAGCCTTTTCTTTCCTATAAATGTTCTTAATTAATTCTCGAGAATAATAATTTGGAAATCTTCTTTTACGTTTCTTCTTAAGAGGAATGTGTGCAGTAAATATGCCATTCAATATATCATATAGGGCTTCACAAGCATCATTAATGTTAGAGGATAAATACACAGTAGACTAGTCAGCTTCAAGGATCAAGTCTTAAAGGAGATGAAAGTTGGCCTTTCTAAAGTTAAAAGAATGAGATAAGTTTTTATTAAGCTGAAAATTATGGACACGTTGGCATGAGACAGTAAAATCAATTTCCAGTACAGGGTGATGCAAATCCACCAAGACAAAAGATACGTCATTACGAGAAACAGTACAGGTGAAGTTAGATAAGACAAGATCCAATAGTCTGTTATTCTGGTTTAAGATGTGATCACACTGAACAAGATTAAAAGTGTTAACAAAATTATTCACAGCAATAGACTTTTGACTAACATGATTACCTGTAGGTGAGTTAATAGAGAAATCAGACACGTTAAAATCGCCCACTTTTATTACATTAAGGTTTAGCTTTGATATTAAAAATGTAAACTGATCCAGAAAATGTTCAAAAATTACAGATGTGATAGATGGTGGGATATACAAGACAATCATGTAAGATATCTGACACTTAATAGTAAATTTACAGCCAACAACATCGATAGAGGGCGCAATACTGTTGCAAAAATCAGACAAACTAATTTTTTTCAGACATAATATTATTAGAAACTCCACAGAGAACTCCGCCGCCACGTGTGACATTAACGGATTCAAATTTTCGATCCGACCGGTAAACGTCATAAGTCATCTGGTTTGCAAAACAAACCACCGCAGGGAGAGAAAAAAAATCAATAATGGATGCCTCGGACGGGTATCAAACAGATTTTTCATATAAAAGCGATGATAGTAGAGTCAAAAGTAAGCAAGAGAGGGAGTGAGGCAAGACTTTGGATGTTCCCTCCTCCTCCCCAAAATTTAAAAAACAGACAGATTAAACCCATTAAAACAGCCCCTGAGGATTTTAATGGGGAGGAGGGTCGACAAAGGAACTTGAGGAAGAAATTGAAGAACGGCTATTGCGGCTTGAGAGAAGGAATATAGAGATTTATGAGCTTAGATATAAAAACAACCAGCAAACGTAAAAACTAAAAATGCTTGAATATAAAATAAATACCTTAATCCCTGAACACCACTTTTTCAAGCAGCAGATGGCTGACCTGAATGACAAACTCGAGGGGATGATAAACAAAAACCTAACCATAAATAACGCGAACCTCGAAAAGCATCTGTTGATGCTGGAGGATCTAGCTAAAGAGAAAAACAATCCGAAACAGCCACGAAAAAGAACCGATGACCCTGAGGATAAGTATCTGAACTGGCCTACCCTAAAAAAACATTAAGCAGAAAGCATCAACAGATGCAAACAAAATAAAAAATGTCGAACCAAATCAAAATTCTGAAAGAGAACCTTTATTCATAACTTTAAATAAACTATACCTGGCGGGAAAGGGGAAAAGTGGTGAGCTCAATGCTTTTAAAGCTCCGAAAGTAGTGATAAGGGATACCTCAAACTGGGTCTCTAAATATAAATTGATAAGATATTAAAATTAACATCCTCAAAACCCAAAAAGATAGATTGGGCTTAGCGGTGTTCCCTAAAAGTTCCTAAGACCACAGAAATCTCCCAAAGCTCCTCGAGGAAAGGCAAATGGAATTTCATCCCTTTTTCCTTTAGGATGACAGAAAACGAAATGTGATTTTAAGAGGACTAGACGTAAACTTGAAACCAAACTAGAAGAGATGCAGAAGGTATTGAGACTGATGAAGTTTGAGTTGGAAGAAATAGGCTGGTTTAAAACCGGCCCAAGTTGCAAAAGGCTTACGGACTTCATCATGTTTCTTGTCGCCAAATATTAAAAACACATTTTCAAGAACAAAAACCTTCTGATTATTATGATTCGTGTCGAGCCTTTAAAGACCCACACAATCGAAAACATTGGTCAGATTGGGCAGTGCCATCGATGTCAAAAGTGTGGACACGTTATAAGCAATTGCAACGCAAAACCGCGTTGCCTCAAGTGCAAGAGCTATCACTTTTATTCAAATTGTGAAAAAAATAGAGCAACGCCGGCAGAGTGTTGCAATTTCAGTGGCGACTGTGCGTTGACCTTTTGGCGTTGTACAAAAGTCCGAATCTAAAAAATATAAGCACAAACAAACAAAAAAAAACAATTTCGCCGAAACTTAAAACAAACGCCATTTCACCAGAAAGGCGGAGCCTATGGCGGGCGTCTCAGGTGCTTCTATAAAACAACCTGGGTTACCTATCTAAAACAACATCCTCTTAAACCTACTCAGTTTGGCTGACCGGATATTATATACAAAAATAGAGAAGTTGATGGCAAAACTAAAGAAGCTTAGCACAAACCCGCCTATTAAACTGCTTCTGGGAGCCGAGTTATAGAGTCCGTATTTAATCCAATTCTTTTTCTTTTATGATTTTTTACAATATATCCATATAACTCTATCTTATTTCTATGTCCCCGTTTACTACACTATCCTCTTAACTATCTACACATATAGCCAAATCCCATTCATAATCCAAATTTATTTCAAAATAAACGCATACGAACACAGAAACAAATTCGCAAAGTTAAAATTTGAGATTAAGTTCACTCCTCCGTCCGACCGTTTTTTATACACCAAAAGTTCTTAATTCTGAGGGGGCGTGGCCTACTCTCAGGTGCGCATCCAATAACATCACAACCATTCCTTATAAATATAACCTGCCAAATCATACTTCATGCACTGTCCAAGCCGTCAAAAGTCATAGAACACCTATATGCCACCCAGAATAATAACAGGACAAGCGCCTTATCTTGATAGAATGACAAATCAAAAGACCAGTCAGGAGCCAATGTTGCTAGACCGCAGGTAACCAGTGAACACATCTAATCTAATTTTGGCATCGGAATGTAAATAACATGCTATGTAAGATAACTGATTATTTTGAGAGAAGCTATTTAGTTTCTAGTCAACTCTGATTTAGGAGCAGGAAAGACATAGCTCTTGTAGTCCTTTATCTTCTATTTAACATAATGAATGATTTTAAAAATTGTAGCAATTTCCTATGATTTCAGCAAGGCTTTTGATTCAATCTCTGTGGTTTGTCCGTTACATACTATTTGCGAACGATACTTTGCTCATTATTTATTTTAATAATTGCAAGTGTTTGTGGAGGAGGTTGGGTAAGGCTTAGGGGCAGAAAGATGGTTTAATGTTAAATAAGTCAATAATTTTGGCTTGCATCACGTGAATGACTGGCCTGGGGCTTTAAAGTACTGAAGACTTGCTTTTTATCCAGTGCTAATTAAAAAACCAGAATTTTGGCTTTAATTATAACCAGTAGTGTTTGGCCTTGGGTCATAATAAGATTTCTTTTTATTTTCTAGACAAATTTAAGAATTTCGTAATTATTTATAAATTATCTGCAAATGATTTGGAAAATGTTAGTGAACTTCTTCAGAAAAAAAAAATGTAAATAATTTTAAAGGAAAAACGCACAAACTGTTTTGCAGATCTGTTATTTGCTACATTATAAAAACTAATGTGTAAATAATTCTAAAATTTCTTCCACCAACATATCCGTGGATAGCTTTTGTCATAAGATTTTGAGGAATTGTTAATATTTAAGAAATACCATCAGGTCCAGTAATTTTTCGAGTCGTTTACTTAATCAAAAGTTTAATTCGTTTACTTGTTAACACTGATCATCGGTTTTCATTTCAATTCTGTTTTTAGGCAAAAAGTTTTGGCACTTATTTCAGTACTACGTTTGGGAAAAATTCTATTTTTAACCGTATTGGTAAGATGGACTTTAACAAAGATTTACAGTGTTGTTTTTTATAATTGTTAAATGCCTTCTGTAAATTGTTCTTACACATCATCTTGATGAAATTGTGCAGGGGCAATGCATGCAAAGTTTCTAGCTAAATTACATGCATAAGCATAAATCAATGGTATCCCGAATTGTGCAGGAATTTCAGAAGAAAGGTCATGTTTCTTTAAGATTGAAGACAGGAAGACCAAAAAAACTACCCCGTATGAAAACAAGCAAATTTTAAAATATTCAAAAAAGATATTTTGTCTTCTTCTGAAATCAAGGCCAAAATTGCTGAAGATCTACAAGTTAATGTCTCATCAAGGACTGTTAGAGAGAGACTATTTACTATTAGACTATAGTGGATTACATGCTAGACGACCAGCTAAAAAACCTTTGCTCTCGAAAAGAAAACAGACGTGCCCGCCTCGAATTTGCAAGACTTCATGTTAATTGGACTGACTATGCTTAGAAAAGAGTCATTTGGAGTGATAAATCGAAGTTTAATCTATTTAATAGCGATGGAATTTTATTTGTTAGAAGACCAAAAAATCAAAGGCTTAATCCAAAATATACTGTTCCAACTGTAAAGCATGGGGGCTGTTCCGTTATGGTTTGGGGCTGCTTTTCAGGGATTTGGTATACGTCCTTTATTATATTTGAATAGTTGGTATTATAGATTTGGAAGTTTTAAGTGGCCATTGCAGTCTCCGGATTCAAATCCCATAGAAAATTTATGGGAAATATTGGACAAGAAGATAAGAGCAAAAACCTATTCAAATGTGGAAAAACTTTATGAAGCTTTAGAATTGGCATGGAAAATATGGATCCCCACATTATCCAGAGGCTGATATCTTCAATGCGGAACCGTTGTCTGAAAGTTATTAAAAATAATGGAAATTTTACAAAATATTAGTTTTTTCATTATAAAATTATTTTGATATTTAATTAAAAGTTGCCTTACTTTTGGCCAGGGCAAAAAATTTTTATATATATATAAAAATGTTTATATAATTATATATATAAAAATATTTATTTTATTTTATTTAGAAAATTAAAAATACAGGGATTTACAATAATATAACTTAAATAACCTAAATTGGGGCCAAAATGGGGCCCTTAAACAAGATGAACTTCTTAAAAACTACACACTATAAACAAAAAAATCCAACCAAATGTAAGTAGAACCCTGAATAAACCCTACGAATCAACTTTAACTACAAAATACTAATATAATAAATCCTATAATAATAGTAAAAACTAAGAGAATAATTAACGTATTTACATTTTCATAATAATATATATACAGGGTGTTCCGTTGATCATGTTACAAACTTCTAGGGCAGATAATAGAAAACGTCAAAAGAAAAACAAAAGTTCATATAAACATGGGTCCGGAAAAGCTTCCTCAGGGAGCTAGAGCTCTTTGAAAATAACCTTTAAAAACTAGTTTTTTTTTAATAGCTCCGGAACTACTTTAGCTCCGCAACCAATTTTGGGACGTAAATTATTGTTAGTACGTTTATTCTTTTGAACCTACTAAATAAAAAATATTTACCAGGGGCTTCAGAATCAGGGGGGTATGGTAATATCAATATTGAGTAACATCAATATGGAAATGGTAAATATCACCGTTTTTATGAAAATTGACGAAAAGCAAGTTATGAGATACAAAAATGAATTACCTATTATTATTAATAAACAATTTAAAAAAAATCTGGCGTAAATAAAAAATAAATGTTTAAAAAAAGTTAAGGTAGCCACTTTATTAAATTGGTACTCAAATTAATTAACTGTCACTTTAATTACCTTGAGGTATAAAATGTTTAAATGATTTTAAGTGTAATAAAAAACCAACAAATTAACAATTTTAGAAACGTAAACAAATTTTATTAAAGATTGGTATTACAAAAATAAACTTAAAATATTAATTGCTCAAAATGCCGGCCGCCACGATCGATACATTTATTGTATCTACGCACCATATTAAGGTATATGTGGTTAAACATATCAGGCGTGGTTTGGATTACTTCAGCAGCTGCGGAAATTCTGGCCACCAGGTCTTCTTCTGACTCGACTGGAGTTTCATATACGAGACTTTTCATATGCCCCCAAAGAAAAAAATCAAGGGTGTCAAATCTGGTGAGCGCGCTGGCCAGGTGACAGGGCCTCCGCGGTCAATCCAGCGCCTTCCAAAATTTTCATTTATAAACTCGCGGAAAATAAGTGAAAAATGAGCTGGCGCTCCATCGTGTTGTAGCCATAAATTCTGTCGTATATTTAGGGGCAGATCATCTAATAGTTCTGGCAGTACATTTCTTAAAAAATTTAAATAAATATTTCCCGTTAAACGAGGAGGCAATATAATTGGACCAATTAAGCGTTCTCCAACAATTCCAGCCCCCATATTGACCGAAAACTTATGTTGATAGCTCCTAAAATGAATACCATAAGGGTTTTCCTCACTCCACACATGATTATTCTTAGAATTAAAAATGCCTTCTTTTGTAAATAAAGCCTCTTCAGTAAAAAGGACATATTTTGGAAATTGAGGTTCTTCTGTACACCGGTCAAGAAACCAATGGCAAAAATTCACGCGGGGCATAAAATCATTGGGTCCTAATGATTGCACCTTTTGCAGGTGGTAGGGCCGAAGAAGCTGTTCATTAACAACGTTCCATACCCTAACATGATTTACATGCATCGCATCAGCTACTGCTCGAGTACTCACTGGGTTATCTTCAAATCGCTGAAGCACTTCTTCCTCAAAATCCGGGATTCGGATGTTCCTTTGCGCGCCATTATCTTGGCGTTTTATTTTAACGGAGCCAGTCTCCCTGAGCCGTTGATTAACACTTTCAAAAAGTGTGTGAGCTGGGATTCGCTTTTCGCGAAACCGGTCTTCATATAGTCGAGAAGCAGCTCTACCATTACATCAAACTTCCCCATAAATTAAAAGCATATCGGCGTATTCAGCAAAAGTGTAATCTTCCATTACTTAACCGTAATAAAAAGGGAATTAATATCATGTAAAAAATACTGACAGTGACAATGAATTATCATTATTATTATTATTAAAATAATTAATTCAGGTGCTGAATCTTAGTTTGGTTTTAGTAAATTTCAAAAGCATAGGAACATCATAATCTAATGCCCAAACGGGCAGGAATTAAAGTTTTAAAGAAATGGGCCTAAATTTACCAAATACCCCCCTGATAAATATTTTTTATTTAGTAGGTTCAAAAGAATAAATGTACTAATAATAATTTACCTCCCAAAATTGGTTGCGGTAGCTAAAGTAGTTCCGGAGCTATTAAAAAGAAACTAGTTTTTAAAGGTTATTTTCAAAGAGCTCTAGACCCATGTTTATATGAACTTTTGTTTTTCTTTTGACGTTTTCTATTTGCCCTAAAAGTTTGTAACATGATCAACGGAACACCCTGTATAGAAACATTTTTTTATACACATATATATTGTTGCTTTACTTTTTGCCAATACTGTATAATATATGTGTATTTTCTCTTTATTTATTTGCCTTATGTATTTTATAATGATACAAAGCAAGAAATATCTTGCCTTAATTCTCGTCTTACTCCTTTCTAAACTACTTTAACTAAAAAAATAATAAGAAAAAGATATAAGAACGAAGAATTTGTACTTCACTGGGAATAATATTATAATAAAGCCGCTCTCAAAAGAACTTTTTTAAATGTTCAAGCGCTTGAAATTTTATAATTCTTCCTAATTCATTTCCTGTTATACTGTTTTATAATATTAGGAGCATAATTCATACGAAAACAATAATTTTACAGTACAATATTTACGTAACCAATAATGGATTTTGACCTAAATTCGACAACGTGTATACTGCCACTTAAATAACAGGAAATTTAGCGGCCGTGGCTGCATATAGTAATTCTCTAAAGCTTAGTAACATTGTATGTTATAAATATAAAAATGTATTTGAGCATTGAGTTGTAACGCTTAATTAAAAAGCTTTCAATTGGAACTAAATCCTTTGTTGTATATTTTAAATTAAATTTTAATCAAATGGAGCAAAACAGTGCTTTCTTTTTTTTGCAGTGAGAATAGTTTTTAATTTTTCATTTTTTAAGCAAAATAGTTTTAAATATGGATTTAGAAATAAGAACCACCTTTACCATTCCCGATACCTCAAAGCAATGTGAGAATTACTTATATCTAACTGAACTTAACTAATAAATATTAGAAAATAAATAATATTTAAAAAACCCATATTAATATTATTGTAAATATTCATATTGAGGTTGTACGTTCCCTGTTTCTATCCTTTTGTTCTAGGATAGTTACTGAAGGAATTCAGTAATTATCCTAGTAGTTATGGGCCTCTCATTATATTGCAAAATAAATTTTAAGCCTTCGTCGTTGCCAAACTGCTGATATGTGACTATATAAGGTCCTTTAAGTAACTCCCACGAGGAAAATGTACCGTAAATTGGTAGGACTCATTAAATAGAGCATAGTAGGTTTCAAATAATAAACATTGTTATATATTCGCTCTCTGATAAATGATAATATTTCGTTGTTTTTAGTTTAATTAATAACAATTTTTTTAAATAACAAGTGTTCCTAGTGTACTTGGATCATTTTGTGCCACAAACTGTAAGTGTTGGATACTTCTTATGTACGTAAATTGCAATAAAACAAATTTTGCTCGCACCATTATTCAAAAGTCCCGGAGCGTGTCCTTTACTAATACAGCAAGGTCGTTGATAACAGTCGCAGAGAGGCCTATTATATCACGGCTTGGCCGGAATATTATCTCACTTATTTGTCTCTCTAAACTTGTCTGTTAGCAATCAGCAAATTTTTGATTTATTGTTAAAAGTAAAACAACAAAATACTGACATTAAGGCCGATATTCATGGGATAAAGAGGGACCTGGGGGAATACTGTGTAAGACTACAGGAGTTGGAGAGTGAAAATTTGAATTGCAAGGTTGAGACCTTGTGAAGAAGCACGAAAAATAAATCAGATTGTAATATTTGGACTTAAGGAGAAGTCAGGGAGCTCATTGGAAAAGCTTGTTTTGGAAACATATAAAAAGGTCTTACTTGTGAACATCAGCTCACAAGATATAGATAATATATACAGAATTGGAACCATAACTGAGGGACAAACCCGCCCTGTAATTGTAAGATTAGATTTTCTGTAAATAAACAAATTTTTCAAAACCTTAGCAAACTAAAGGGTACCGGTGTTACTATATCTAACGATCTTACAGTTGAGCAGCAGCAAGATCGAAAATTCCTCTATAAATATTTCAAAATAGCCAAAAGTAAAAACTTCGAGGCAAAAATATTGAAAAATAAATTACTAGTGAATGAAAACACTTTTAGTATAACTGAACTGAAAGAAGCTACCGGGGAAACGTTCACTGACTTCTTTATAAATAAAAAACAGTTATTTCCTAACAACAGTGCTCCTGCAACACCTGAAAGGTAGACGAAAACCTCTTCTACAATTTCTGTAAGTGACGTAGCATCACCGAAGATAATACCTCAACAAACCTCTAGAAAGGAGGTAAATTCAAAAGAGGTAGTAAACGAGAGGCACAAAGAAAGGAACAGGGGACCTGAAATTAAGAGTAAAACATTATCATCTCCCGTGACGGTAGTTTCAAGAAATACTAGGCAGTCCGGAAAACAAACTCTACGTCTTGTCAAGGAAAGGCTTAGATAGGTAGTCCTAAATTATGTTATTAGTATTTTTGTGTAAGTAGTTTTATTTTAAACACTGTTTGTTATATGTGAATTCATTTTTATTTATTTTACTATTAATGACTTATTTTAATTAATGGCATTTAATATTTGTCATTTAAATATTCGATCCCTAGTGGCAAATTTTACTGATTTTAAAGATTTTATTCAAAACACGGAATTTCATATAGTTGGTTTGACTGAAACGTGGCTTGCACAAAATTTTGATAAAAACATCATAGGTATTGACAATTTTACTTTTATCTCACATGATCGAACGGATAATCGTAGGGGTGGTGGCGTTGCTCTCTATGTTGGAGAACGCATAAAATATAAAATTCTGTATTCCGGCGATTTTGTGTTTGTTGAATTTATGTGGGTTGAAGTTAGGTATTCTAACATAGTGTATATACTTGGCGTAATATACAGACCTAATGGGTGATTTCAGTGATTCAGTGAACAGCGTGTCGAACCTCTATTCTCAATACGAAAATATTATATGTTTTGGAGACTTTAATATTAATTTGCTTCAGGCTTCTAATAATACAAAAAAGCTGGAAAATATTGCAGAAGTGTTTGAATTAACGCAAGTTATAAACGAACCTACCAGAATTACTAACCGCTCTGCATCTCTAATTGATCTTATATTTTGTAATTCAAAAATTGTTAAATCTTCTGGCGTTAGTACAGTTCAGATTGCTGATCATTTTGCCACCTATTTAGAAATAAATACTCCAAATGAAGGATGTGAGTTAAGAACTATTAAGTATAGACCTTTAAAGAATATTAATTTAAATGATTTTAGTCGTGATTTGTCTATATGTCCTTGGGATGAAATTTTATATATGCCAAACGTGGATGATAAGTTAGAATATCTGAATTCTCTTATTTTAAACCTTTTTGATATTCATGCTCCCATAAAAACCTTTAAAATTAGCAATAAACAAAATTATGCGCCATGGATAACTGAAAATATTAAACTCCTTTGAAATTTCTGTATTTTTGGTTAATATTGTTGGTCCTAATAAACGAATTATTATTATTATTATTATTATTATTATTATAAATATATACCACCCCTGACCTTAATAAAGCTGCCTTTGTGAACAAGATATATTAATTTTCTTTTTTATTATTGCAAGTCGTAATATTCAATCCATAAAGCAGTTTTGGTCTAATTATTTGTGCCTATATGAATTTTCGTTTCAACCATCTATTGTGTTTTTTATATGAGTGGAGTAATTAAACATGTTATCTGGAGTAAATCTTTAGTATTTCATTTTTTTTTCTAGGAGATTTGTATTTTCAATTATCACTAGATTTTTAACACATTTTTCATTAGAGAAACACATCGCTTCAGTGTTTTCATTAATAATTATTGATTTCTATGAGTTTTTTCTTAAAATAATGTATATTATTAATAATAAACGGCTTTATTTATTTATCGATAAAGTATACTTTGTATAAAGCTAAAAAAGACATGAGTGGCGGTATTCAACTTAAGCAGCTGCTCATACATCCACCCAAAAATATACAGAGTATTAGTAAATAAGTACGACAAACTTCAGAGAGTGGATTCTGCTTAAAAAAATAATGACAGTTTGCTATATAAACGTATGTCCGCAAATGCTTTGTTTTTCGAGATACGGAAAGTTTTTCTTAAAAATTGACGATTTATTTATTGCTCTGAAACCAGTCGAGATATGCAAATGAAATTTGGAGTGTTTTAAGAAGTAGTTAACTTGCATTTTTTGACATGCAATTAGGAATTTTATGTTCACCATTGGCGCGCATACGCTTACACTTAGGCATTATACAGGGTGTCCCAAAATTAGTGGACGAAACGCGAACTCTGTATTCTTTGGTCAAAAATAACCTCACTTTTTCCTATAAATATATATCGGCAAACGCCCCCCAAGGGATCTACGCCCCTTTTAAAGGGTGCACCTGAAGATGGTTTTTTCCACTGGATAGTTTGCAAAGTTTTTGTTTTTTTCTTTAAATTTTAAAAATCTAAAGCTTGTTACGTAAAAAAGTACCTCCCGGTCAATAACGCTAGGAATTACCAATTTCGAGAAAAACGCATTTAAAAATAACGCTGCATAGTATTATTAATAACAATTTTTATTAAAACTCAATAGCACGCTTCAAAAGTAAATTGACAAATAAAATTGCAAACAGATAAAAATACTAATTTATTTGAGGCAAATGTTTAAACAAGTTTCCGTTTTCCTGAATGCATAACCTGGATCTTTTTTGAATGTTTTAGGTCGACCTAAGAATTTCAAATCGGTTTTCTCTTATTTGGCCTGCAGTTGCGAAAATTTGCCTCTGAAGCTCTTCTGGAGTATCAATTTCGGTGGCATAAATAATATTGCACATATTACCTCAAAGATAATAATCCAGAGGATTAAGGTCGGGCGATCGTGCAGGCCAGTTTATTGGACCACCTCGGCCTATCCATCTGCCTGTAAAATTATTGTCCAGCCAGTTTCTCACCTATCGGCTGTAGTGAGCTGGTGCCCCATCGTGCTGAAAAATCATTTCCAGCCGAGTTTCTATGGGAACATCGTCCAGTAAATCTCTGAGATTGTTTTGCAGAAAATTTAAATAATGACGACCAGTTAACCTGTGTGGCAAAATAATTGGGCCTATCAATTTATCTCCTATCAAACCTGCCCATACGTTAAATGAAAATCTATGCTGAAAGTTAGTTCGTAGAACTACTCTAGGATTCTCGATGCTCCAAAAATGAGTATTAAGGCTGTTATACTCTATTTCAGAAGTGTATAGAGCAATAAACTGGGGAATTCCGTTCTGTTTGGCTACATTTCTTGATAGTTCATAGGCGCAGGTACTTATAATATTTATGAATTTAATTTTCACGGATTAAATGCCTTTATTTTGAAAGAGATTAAATACTAAATAAATACTTTTAATCCTTTTGTATAGGTACCTATCTTTTAACGCTTTGTAACATGCAAAAATGGGGTCTGGTAATATATACAGACTATAAATACTTTTAAATCATATTTTAAACGTTAGTAGTCACTGCTACGCTGTAGTGTAATCACAAAATTATTATCCCAATATTTAAAAAATGGAGGTATTCAGTCCAACGAAAAGATGTACTAAAAATTCTCCACTATCGCTGAGTGAAAAAGTTATTATTTTAAATGTACATGATTGCATAAAACACGATTACCCTAGTTTTACTGTGCAAGAAATTGTTGAAAAATGTTCTCGAATGAGTGGAATTGGAAAGTCCACCATTTTCAAATTGTTACGGGAAAGAAAAGTAGCAGGTCAAGTGGAATCTCCCAAGCAAAAGCCAGGACGACCTACAAAAGTCCTTGATGAAAATGCTAAATGTATAATTCGAAGAAAAGTTCACTCTTTTTATTTTAAAAAGGAAATACCCACCCTAGACAAAATTTTAATGGAGCTTGGCCGAGATGACAGTATTCCGTTGATAAGTAGAAAACTTTTATGGAAAACTTTAAAAAATATGGATTTTGCCTGGGAAAAGCATAACCGCAAAGCACTTTTACTGAAGAGCGACGAAATTTTTTGTTGGAGACGACAATACTTGAGAAGTATCAAGCAGTACCGCAGGGAGCAAAAGAAAGTTTTTTATCTTGATGAGACGTGGATTAACGAAGGTTATATAGTCCAAAAAATGTGGCAAGACAAAAATATAACCAGTGCTCGCCAAGCTTTCATAGAAGGCCTGTCTACGGGTATTAAAGTACCTTCGGGAAAAGGAAAAAGACTTATAATCACACATATTGGAAGCGAAGAGGGATTTTTAAAAGAAGGTCTGCTAACCTTTGAGTCGACTCGCACAGGAGATTACCATAAAGACATGAACTCAGACGTTTTCGAGGACTATTTTGGTGAAATGATAAAATTTCTTCCGGCTAATTCGGTGGTGGTTATGGATAACGCAAGCTATCATTCACGGCGAATAGAGAAGACGCCAACTTCAAGAGTTGAAGAAAGCAAGAAATTATCGATTGGCTGACTGCAAAAGGTATTGCGTTTGAAGCAAATTTGATAAAAAAAGAACTGCTGGCAATAGCAAACTTACACAAAACTCGTTTCATGAAATACGCCGTGGAAGATATAGCCGAAAAATATAATATAACTGTACTGCGCTTACCGCCATATCATTGCGAACTAAATCCTATAGAACTGATATTGGCGCAGGTAAAAGGATTTGTAGCAAGACAAAACACGACTTTTAAAATGAAAGATGTTAAGCTACTGTTTGATCAAGCCATTACGGAAGCGACACCAGAGAATTGGCGAAAAGCAGTCCAGCATGTAATTAAGCAAGAGGACAAAATGTGGGATCTTGACAACCTCATCGATCAGACAGTCGATCCTTTAATTATAATGTCAAAAGGTGATGACAGTTCGTCAGATGACGAAGAAGACTACAATCTATTATAATTTAAAATTGTTATACACTGTTCAAAAAGTGCCAGATCCAAAAGTGACATTTTCAACTGTTTTACTCTACATATTATGTTCAATAAATTTGTGAAAAAAATATATTATTCCATTTAAACAAAAGTAACTTTCTAAAATAAAATAGCATTTAAGTACATTAATTATAAGGTAAAAAACAAGTCCCAGTTGCACGCCTTTGTCGAACCGTTTTCAATGTTTATCAGTGGGTAACAATGGGCAAAACTCATAAATTGACCCAAAACCGGGTGGCACTACCTGCAATCAACGAAAAGAAAGAATTTTACATTGAAACTAATACCCAACTAAGGTAGTGGCATAAAATATTGGTGGATCACCAGGTACCACTTTTGCATACCTAATGAGGTTTTATTGCTCTACACACTTCTGAAATAGAGTATAAAGCCCTTACTCCTAGAAAAAGTTGCCTCATCTGACCACAAAATTTTTTGACAAAGATTTGGGTGATTTAAAATCCAATGACAAAAGTCTACTCGAGCTGGTAAATCTTCTTCTTCTAACTCCTGAACCCTTTTATAATAAAAAGGATGGTATCCTAACATCTTAGTCATTCTTCCAATCTGAAATTATTTTAAAATATTTTAAATTGCATAGGAAATAAGCCTAAACCTTATTAAGCCACTAAACATTCCAGTTAGTCTTCAAAAGGATTTGTTTTGGGGTTTTTGATGTTTGTGATAAGACTTATCCAAGTAAATAAAGTAAATAATAATAATAATAATAGTAATTAGAGTATTTTGAACTGAATTTAATGCGATCCGACGATAATAATTAATAAGAACACTATTTATACCCATCTCAATTTTCAGTTATAAGTACTTTAAATTTAATTTTTTGGATAACAAATTAGGTACTTAATTATTTATAATCATATTTAATTTTACTTATATTTGACTTTGGGATATTGGTAATTTCTTCTAAGGTTCTCAATGATATTTGAGGGTTTTCTTAAATAAAATTTAGTACTTACCCATAACCATCATTTACAATTGGTCTTCCTTGCCCTCGAGCACGTTCGAAGGATCCATATTTAAGTAAATTTCTATGAATTATAATAAATTTTTTATAATAAAAATTTTCCAATGTGAAAGCCTTCTTACAGGAAACCTCCGCCGATACTCTCGTGCCGCGGCATGTGTGTTTCCATTGCAAAACCCATACATAAAATGAATATCTACTTTTTCACGGGTCGAAAAGTCTTCCATAGTTAAAAAGATATTAACAATTTGAATGCAAAATGACAACTAATCAATTACAACAAATGTTAATGTCATTATGCAGTGTGTCAATTTTTTCCAAAGCCTGCTACTAAGTTTTTATAAAAATTGGTAGTGAAAATAATACTATGCAGCGTTATTTTTCAATGCGTTTTTCTCGAATATGGTAACTCGTAGAGTTATTGACCAAGAGACACTTTTTTACGTAAAAAGCTTCAAATTTTTAAAATTTAGAGAAAAAAAAACAAAAACTTTGCACACAATTTTTTTTAGGTATTTTTTTAGGCTCACTCCCTAAATGATACGCACCTGACTAAATAATGAAAATTATGAAATGACAACTAAATTCAACATATCAAAATTGGGAGAATACCAAAATTAAAAATTTTTATATTTACCCGTTTCGAAAATAAGTGGAAAAAACCATCTTCAGGTACCCCCTTTAAAAGGGGCGTAGCTCCCTTGGGGGGCGTTTGCCGATATATGTTTATATTTTTGACCAAAGAATACAAGGTTTGCGTTTTGTCCACTAATTTTGGGACAGCCTGTATACAAAATATACCTAGAATTTTACGTGAAAACCAAAAATGTAAAAATATATAGGGTGTTCCATTTAAAATAACGAAGTTGACACCTACTTCCGGTATAACCGGAAACGTCACAACTGTCAAAATATTTTAGTTGTGTGGCCCCCATCGACTGTGCCATGTTGTCAAATTTTCAAAATTTTTGAAAAATTAGTTTTTGAGATATCAGTCGCGTCTATTCGTCGTGAGACACCTTGTATATAACCAATTAACAAAATTGACTAGATAAATTATTTTTTAAATTTGTATGAAATTCTATTTTCGTATAGCTTAACTTAACTTACTTTGTTTGTAGATTGTATAAATAGTGTTACGGATAGCAGCAATGTCTAAAATTGTACAGTCTGTAACCCTTTTGCTTATCTTTCGTTTTTGTAGGTGAACTTAAAAAGATATTGTTTTTTATTTTACAGGAGATCCTACTAACTGTTACAATATTTAAACTTATGCTTCTGCAACACGCTGCAAGAAATAAATATAATTTTTGTATATTTTTCTCTAAATATTTATAAATAATAACTTACTTCTCTAACAGCGCACATACGGGTATTTGGAGATCTGCGCGGCCAAAAATTAGTTTTTCAAACTATCAAACTAGGTAAAAAAACGACGGCATAGTATAAGCAACTAATCCAAGAATAACACCCCACCTTTCACGCCTTTCTCCCGTGCGCACCATTCGTCCAGCGTTAGTTTGAAGTCGACCGTCGCTCGTGCTGTTACTTTTGTTTCTCGCATTTTTCTCAATTCGCTACGCTTTCAGTGAATATTAATAATAGTTGTGCCTTTATTTTGGACGCGGTAGTGATGGATTTGGATAGACCAGGTCCAAATTAGATCCACTAATTTCGATATAATTTAAATTGTTCTAAAATATTTTTATTTAGTTAATAAAATTTAAACCGTAACAAGTATTATGAAGATTTTTTTGGGTATTATTTTTGCTTACTAATGGATTTGATATACTTTCCAGCTATTATTTCTATTACGATTAAAGGTTTTAGTCCTGTAGAAGTAAATGTTTTTATAATTAGTCGCGGAAAAGCGCGGATAAGTACTACTGGGGCACATTGAATTGATTTGTTTTTATCTGAATAAAAATAAAATAAAAACATTGTTATTGTAAGAGTAATAACAGGCGAACATTTTTTTGTTATAGATTGCCAAGGTCCCTCGGGAGTAAAACTAGTGACCCGTAGAAACATGTTCGACCGTATGCAGGCCCTGGGTCTACCAAGTTTGAAAGAAAAACTAAATGCTTTGAAGGATCAAATTTTGTCCTGTGACAATTTTACAGAAGATCAAATTGAAAGTTTTAAAGCCAGTTTTGCACGTTTTAAATCACAAACGAAGCAAAGGTGGGTAAAGGCCCATAAGAAGGAAGACGTGTTTCTAAAATATAATCAATCATGGTTAGAAGGAACTATTGAAATTCCCGTGGTTATTCAAAAAAGGCCAGGCCGACCACCTAAGATGTTTGAAGAATCAAGTGAAAGGACTAAAAGAAGAAAAACCGAAAAAATACGGGCTTCATTAGCCAAGGAAGTTATCATTCAAGCTGCTCAGGTTGATTTGCGAAAAAGCGGAAAACGCGATGCTTCCGACATACTAAAGGAAATAACCACAAGTAGCCCGTTACGTGCTACGAAATATAAGAAGGCGTTTTCAAAAACAAAAACCAAAGAGCCTACCCAACTTGCTCCATTGGAGGCGCTATCAATGTTTGTGGAAGCAGATTTAACTCGAAGACAATATGAGGTAATCCGAAATACGAGCAAAAAGTTTTTTCCTTGTTACAGTCTTTTACAAAAAGAAAAACAAAAATGTTACCCATCAACAGAAGAATGCAACGTAACCAATACCAGTGCCGAAAGTAATTTGCAAGCTTTGGTTGATCTCACCGTAATGCGTTTATCTACCTACCTGAACGAAGTCCTAATAACGCTGAGAGAGGAAGAAAAAGACAGTTTAAAGGTTATTTGCAAATGGGGCTGTGATGGCTCACAACAATGTCAATTCAAACAAAAATTTGAAAATGACGCCGACTCAGACGCTAATATATTTCAAAGCTGTTTTGTACCTCTAAGACTAGTTTGTGGTAAAGAAGGTAAAAATATAGTCTGGGAAAATCCTACTCTCTCATCTCCCAGGTACTGTAGACCAATAAGGTTTCGATTCGTAAAAATAAGTACAGATGTTACGCAGGAAGAAATTGGGTATATAAATAAGTCTGTACAGGGACTTCAACCAACACGTGTTAATTTACAAGAAAAAGAATTGTTAGTTAGGCATGTCTTTATCATGACAATGGCGGATGGAAAGGTCTGCAATGCAGCTACAGGTACTAAATCAACCAGCAAGTGCTATATATGTGGTGCAACCTCCAAAGAATTTAACCAGTTAAATCTAGAAAAGCCAGTCTGTTCTGAAGCTTTAGAGTTTGGACTCTCAATTTTACATGCGAGAATTCGCTTTTTCGAAACTATCCTCCACTTGGCATATAAATTGCCGGTGAAAAAATACAGAGAACGAAAGACCGAAACAGAAAAAAGTATGGAAAAGGAGAGAAAGCTGGAAATTCAAAAAAGATTTCGCCGAGAAACTGGACTCTTAGTGAATATGCCAAAGGCTAATTTCGGCAATACAAATGACGGCAACACGAGCAGGAAGTTTTTCGAGGACCCAAAACTGTCATCAGAAATAACTGGCATTAGCTATGAGCTAATCTATAGACTAAAAGTAATTTTGGAAGTAATTTCAAGTGGTTATATAATTAATCATGAAAAATACAACATATATGCATTGGAAACTGCTAGGTTATATGTTAGTTTGTACCCTTGGCACCCAATGAGTCCAACTATGCATAAAGTACTTATTCATGGTGCAGTTATAATAAAAAATGCATTATTGCCCATTGGACAGCTCTTCGAAGAGGCTGCAGAAGCCCGAAATAAACATTTCCGAGCATACCGTCAAGATTTTGCCCGAAAATTCTCCAGGAAGGACTGCAACAGGGACATTTTTAATCGGCTTCTTTTAAGTTCCGATCCGGTATTAAGTGGCATAAGGAAAGTAAACAGAAGCAAATTGGGATATTTTCTACCAGAAACCATAACACTTCTGATGCCTGCCAGTCCTCCAGACAGCGTAACTACTGCAGATCCATCAGACAGCGAAGATGATATTTTATTTGACGAATGTTAGTTTTTTTATCATTATTAATTTTATTATTATTAATTTTTTTTATATTAAATATACTTGACTTATTAAAATAAGATATTATTTACTTTAAAATATCCTTTGGCATAGATAAAAACAAAAAAATAATTTTGGCCGCATAGATTAATGAAATACCCCTATGTGCAGCGTTTAGTGAAAGCAATGGGCCCTTATTATCGCATTCTTTCTTAAAATACTGCAACAACGACGTAACTAACTCCTGACACCGACTATTTATTTGCTTTGGCATTTTTTCGATAACAGTAACACCGCACACTCTAAACTTAAAATAAAGTATACTAAACACGGAGAAAAAAAAATCACTCTGAACACAAAAGCAAAACACTACAAAAGTCAATTAGCCGGAGTTAAACAAGGCATAAAAACAACATTACAATAATTTAGGTGGGATAACACTAATAAGTCAGATGATCTCAACCTTGCTTGAACATCAAAAGCCTCTTTATGCATATTTAATAATCTTAGTTTTCCAGACTTTTTTGAATAAGCACATACATGATAATAGTAAGGCTGTGGTAGTGCTATAACACTGTAAAAAGCCAGACTGGCTCATAGGAAGAACTCTATTTTTATCAACAATAAAAATTAGTTGTTTTGCCACAATTCCTTCTAATATTTTCGAAAATACTGGTAGTATACTGAAAAGGCGAAAATTATTTGGTTTGGAAGCATTAGAATTTTGAAATTGGAACCACATTGCTGTTTCTTAGTTAATAATAAAAGTTATGTAATCCATTAGGTCAAGTGCTATAAGTATCAACATTTAAAAAAAAATGAAATAATTTTTTCCACCTCTTCGGATGATGTAAGACTAAAATTAAGTAAATCATTGTCATGAAATTTTCATTTAATTTTCATTTGCTTTTTCCATCATGCTTTCACAAAACTTCATTCTTCGCCATGGGTCTTCGGATAAAATTTCCTGAGTTTTGGAACATTTTAAACATTTGAACCCATTTTTTTCCAAATATTGGTAACAATTTTATGGTCCATACTCAGTTCCTCTGCAACTATTTTACTTGATGTTAAATCCACATCTAAGTCACTTAAAAGCATTTAATCCAGTCGTTCTTGCTCCTGGACCCTCTCGATAGAAAGTTCTTACCCTTAAGTGTGGCATTTATTCCTGTCATGAAAACAAAAGGATGTCTCAAAGTTCGAAACCACATTTAACATTGTCTTTTTTTTGCAACATTTACATTATACTAACGATGACCTCTATAAAACCAATTAATAATTTGAACTCTTTCAGAAAAAATATAAACTGCCATAATAAGCTGAGAAAAAAATAATAGCGCTTTAAAATTTAATAGTGTAGCATACAATTACGCAGCAAAATGAGGCATGCCAATATTATTATTGTTATTCTGTAAAAAATAACAACAACAATTACCCATCAGACAACCGGAGACGGTTGCCAATATTTTGGACAATGCATAATCTTCAATTCCCCAACCTGTATACTATATAAGTGTATATCCACCGCGATATCGGGGCCGGCAAAACAGAAACATTAAATTTAAATAAATTTGCTTTTCATTTAAATATTCTAAATCAGATTACAGGGTATGATTTTACTCGAAATTTACATGCATGATTTGTGAATTGCATGCTAATAATAAATCGTATGTAGATTGATTGATAAACAGGTTGATCTAGCCGCATAGATTTAGCACTATTTGCTTTTCGAGTGGGTTAAATTAAGTACAGTTAGATTTATTAAAATCAAAGCTATCTTTTATTTTAGCTGTTTTCCCTTTTCTAATTTGAAACATATATCAAATAGAATGAATTTGTATTGTGTATATATATTTATATTGGGTGCGTTAATTTGGATGAAAAAATATATCACAGCACGCTCAAAATATTCATTATACAGGTAGATATATTGAAAGAATGGGTTATTTTAGATAAAAATAGATTTAGATTTTTTTGAAAAAATAATTTCTGGATTGTTGTTGCTATTCGTAGTCACAGTTGCTTCTCGAAATCGTAATCTAAGATCATGCTAGAATGTTTGGTTATAAAGAGAATTGTTGCTATAAATATAAGGCGAACCGATTATTATTATTATTTCTTAATTCTTGTGTTATTTTACCCTATTAGTTTCTTCGATGTAGTTTTTACCACACACAAGGAATACATATATATAAATCTTGATTTTCTAGAAGCGTTTTGACCCTATTTAGTCTAGGTACCCTAAAAGTGATTTCGATTCTTGGTTAGTAACAATTTGTATGTAAAGCAGAAAAGCGTTGAGTTCATTCGGTCACTAATGTTGTGTCTGGAAAGATTTTAGGAGATATCAGTTTCTTAATGGAGCATTTTATGTTCCCGCACTGGTAATTATTTTAAAAGAACAGCAATATTAGGTGGTTTAATAAACTAATTACGCTATTACTATTAAGACCATGAAACTGCCCTTTGGACTACTAAGTTCACAAGCTTATATTTTCTGTATCGTAATGTGATAGGGCGTAAGATACCGGCCAGAAGCAGTAGGGTTGTAAACTTTATTTTGATTCACTTCAGTATTTGCCCAAGTGTAGAAGTAAATAGAATTCAGATGAGCGATAAAACCCTAAAGAAAATAAGTTATCTTCTTTTATTTTCGATTTGCGACATCTGGCTACAGTTATCAAGTACTTCTTTTATTTATAATGTAAATAGATATAAAGCTAATGTCTTACCCGAATAACTACAAATTCCTTGTTGTTTAATTCTTTTTTTTTAACTTTTTAGTGTTTCTTTGTTGAGCTATTCAGTTACAAATTAAATTTTTAGGATGTGCTAGTTCTTACCCAGATTTGTGTCCAAACAAGATTTTCTCGAGATAGATCGAATTGGCCTGTCGTCAAAACTTTTTTGGAAATTGATCCGATCCATGTATATAAACAGACTTCTTAGAGTAAACGATGCCAGAATATATCAGACCTCTTACAGCAGAATTCAATATAAGACCATTTTTGCTAGACCACTTTTACATCAAATCAACTGACTAGGAAGAATTAAATTCGTCACCAATCGTACATTTTTGTAGGTATTCTTTTATAGGGTCCATAAATGGCTGGTATAATATTCTTAGTTCATGAATCTGTAATTTTAAAAACCCTGTTTTTTTACACGTCAATCAAAATCATCATAAATCTAACTATGCAGTTAATTTCAAGTTGTTTAGCAGACTAGACAGATTCCTTTAGCCAACTAAAACCGATCTATTATTAACCTTACTCCAGTGTACTTTTAATTTTAAAGAACTAGCCTTTTCCTTTCTATCTTTTCAATAGTCCAAGCCTGATTTTTCGTGCAGCAAGAACAGTTGGATGCGTGGTAATTATCACTATCCCAAGATGGTTTAATGGGTCACTCTGGCACTTGAATTTTTAATATTAATATTAGTTTTCAAAGGCTTATAGGTAGTAGTAAAAAAAAATACTTGTATGGGCTTATATAACAAATATTTTATGCGAATTTATTCGATTGAATTACATTTAGAACTTCTAATCACTAATACTACTAATTCTTAATGTTCTTCTTTGTGTGCCTTCTCTATTTCTGAAGTCGTCTATCGTCAATGCTATTTTGATTTTGGGAATTGCTGCCTTAAATAGATCAGATAACCTGTTAAGAAGATGTTCCGTTCTCTTAAGTTTCTAAGTCTAGATTTTTTTTCCCTCCAATATATCTGGTTCCTACAATTTCTCCTTAAATTATAAGTTGCAAAAACTTATACTTCGGAGGTTTATCATGATGTGCCTTAGTCAAGTCAAAATATAGTTGTGCTAAAAGCTTCCTAATCTTAGAATTTACAATACTAGTAGTTATTTGGTTAAACTTAAAACAGGATACAGAATCCATTTTGATTGTATATAGGAGCATATTTCATATCATCCAAGAAAAAACTAAAAAAAGAAGAAAAGAAAAGGCAAAAACTAACAAAAAGCAAGAATAAAAAAAATCTGATTAACAGATACATAATTAATTTTAAATATTAAAATGAGTCGTTAAAATACTCTTCAACGCTGTAGTAAGCTTTTGGTAAGATTAATTTCTTTAGTTCCCTCCTAAACTAGCTCTGTAACAGAAAAAGGAACATGATTAAATATTTTACGACTAATAAATATAAGAGAGTTTCTCGTAAGTGAGGAGGTGGGGATTAGAAGAGATAAGTTGTTTACTTGACGAGTATTATGACTGGTGCAGGATGGTGAACTAACGGACTTATGTATGAGTGTAGTAGTTTCCAATATAAAAAGTGAGGAAACTGTTAAAACTCTTTCAGCTACAAAAAGAGGTTTACAAGACTCTATGACCTAAGACCAACATCACATACATACCTTAATATTGTTTTTGAATAGTTAAAATGATGTTAAGGATCCCCAAAATGCTCCCTTGGAGCATAAACCCCAAAATGGCAACCCATACTGGATATGATGTAGCGCGTAACTCGGTTTAAACCAATTTATTTCCAACCCGTGGGAGTCATACCTACTATCCAACCACAAAAAAATGACTAAGTCCAGACAAGCAAATTTGTTTTAAAAGATTCAGAGATTTGGTGGCCGCCAGCTTTTAGACAGTGGAGAAGGTAGTGGGAAAAATTTTAATAAGAGCGCCACTTGATTTAAATATTTTACACCAAACCCTGATATATTATGATGGTAATATAAGCCCTCCTTAATCAAGAAAATGATGATGATTTATATTTATGCTTGTACCTAGATCCTAAAAGCTGAAAATAATTTGGGAAAAACTCAAATAACAATCCATAGGTCCACCAGATTGATATAATCATCCAAGAATTTACATAGTCACTTCCATTTATATAAAAAAAATTAAATTCCACTGAGATATTTAAATTTAGATAATTATTCAAAATGTAATACTGTAGTAATTATAAGTAAATAAAAAAAAATTGATAAAAGAATTAAGAGTTACTTGAGGTGTGCTTAAGGCGAGGAATTAGTAAGAAAAAAAAACAAATCCGCACTGAACTACTGTTCAAGGGAAAAATCCAAAACGTGATCACGTGTTGTTTACAAGAAATATATGTTTGGAGCCTAATTCACAATACTTCACTGGCCCTAAAATACCTTTTACAATCTCTAGTCAAGTCACATTAATCTAAATAAAACTTTTAAATAGTAAGGTTCAAATTTAAAAGCCTATTAATGGTATGTTGATGCAATACAACCTGTTAACCAACAACCAACATTATGACTAAATAGGTTATTTGTAGCAAATAGCCGATCCCTTACAAGGTGATCCAAGCTCAGTGTTAAAATCAATTATGTCGATGCTCGACTCAAATGAAATCCCTCAGGTTAATGTTAATAGACTTAGCAAGAACCCCTTAACGTTTTTGTTTTACATAAAAGAAAATAAACCCATAAAATTCAAATTAATAAATCAACCCTCAACCCTAAATCAAACCGTTCAATAAGAAAAAAATAAAATAAAATGTGCAAAAACTTGCGTGTCCTCTAATCTCTTATGTATTTTGGGTAAGGTAGCTTAACTCGACAGCTTTGGAACCAGTCAGTTACAACCAGGGTAACGACCACATGATCAAGTCGAATTCAGGCAAGTTCCAATCCAAAATCGCAGAGCCACAGTACAATGCTCAGTCCAGGCTGTGTTGAGGCTCACTTCAGCCGGTTGCCAACAGTGTTGGGATGACCAGAAGAAACCAGAGAATAGGAAGAGACCAGAGACTAGAGGAGAGAATGAGAAAAAGGAGAGGCCTCTAAAATAGAGGACAAAAAAAAATCAGTAAAATAAACACACAATCAATTCTATGGCAATTACCAACATGTTGCTACATACCTAAGGTGGTGAGCGAGGCCTAGAGTCTCGTTTTGTGGTTAGAAAATTTCAAAATCCCATAAATGGTGTGGGAGCAGCCGACCAAATCCAAAAATATCAGGTCAATCCGAAATCCTCTCGGCTACAACTTGCCACTAGACGTTCATCAAATTAAACCCCAAAACTTGGGAGGAATATTTTTCCATTCAACCGAATTCCCGGCAAGATGAACTTAAATTTTCCTTAAAACCACAAAATGTCGACTGTTCTTTCTGATAATGGGATGGCTACAGGCTGGACAAGGAACTGACAACCGACCAGACAGTGACAGGTGACACTGGCAGTGAACTTGTCACTCTCTCTCTTCGACACGATCTGACCCTGCCTCTTGGTGCAAACTACGCGGAGCCTCACTCTATCAAAATAGAAATTCCGCAATGCCACAGCAAAATGATACTGCTCGGATACCAAAACATGGAAAACTAACAAAATTTTCCCAACGGGGCTACGAAATTCCAATTTTCCTCTTACGTCGCTCTGCCTGATTTATGACGCTCCGTCATCCGCTAAATGGAAACCAAACTTTAATGGGAAACAGCAACGCTGCCAAACCTCCACAACAACAAGTGTGTCAATAGTCATTACTGTCAATCACAGTCACTGTCAATCAGCTAGTAGGGTTAGAAACCAGATGTCAAGGCACGTTTATTTACTAAAACTTAACTTGAAGAATTGAAGGGAAATATAGCAAGCAAAACTGGGGAGGCCAATTTCAAATCAATTAGGATACCTTGCCCAACATGATTCCGCTATAGAAGAAAATATTTGTAAGTTTTCCTACACTAACGGATCATCATCTAAAAGGTCTTATTTACTCCACTCATAGCGCAATCTGTGGCACAACAGCACCCTCTAGAAGTCCCTCCATACCCCAGACATATACCGGCCTCATAGAAACTCTTGACAAACAAACCAAAGGTCAGAAAGTTCCCAACACCAGGTACATGAATAGGGACTAAGGAAACATAATACGACTAACTCCACAGAGGTGTGCTGACAGGATAGGGTAGGTAAATACATTCCTAAAAATAATCAAAAAGGAATTAATTGCCTTAAAAAAAAATAAATTGCATTACTATCAAACCCCAAATTCTATTTATAAAACTTTAAATCACACAACCCTTTCAAGCCGATACCAAAACCCATAAACTTTTGCCCGAATTTATATGAAATGCCATGTTACATGCTTAGGGTAAAATCTGCATGTAACAATGAGAGTCTATTAAGGCGAAATAAACTGAATGAAACAACTCTTCCAACTCATGCCTGGAAACCCTGACTACAAAACAACCAGAAGAATGTTTAGCAGCGAGGCCCAAAACATGGTTGTCAAACCTTAAACTTCCATTAATGAAGAGGCATAGAAATCGATAATAAACCCTACTATGTAGTGGGCTCTGCTCATTAAACAAAAAACCCTTACAATTACACTCAAAGCCCAGAATAAAAATATTATCAACATTGAATACAAGCTAATTGTAGATGTACCACTCTTTAATTTTGTGAAGATCCTCTACTATCTACTATGAGAGATCTAACTATTTTTTGATCTTTGTTATGTCACAGAATTGTAGTATCATCAGCAAACTAAACCACTAGTCCATGCAGTGGTAGAGAGCTTAAGTCATTAACGTATAATGAAAATAAAATAGGACCTAACACTGACTATTGAGGTACACCAAGTTTAAGGTGTGCTATCCCTAAAGGAAATCTAAATGCAACCACCCTTTGGGTACAACCAGACGGGTATGAGTTCAACCATCTCAAAGCCACTCCCCTAAATCCGTGAAAATCATGCTTTGACAGTAGTATTCCATGATCCACACAATCGAAAGCCTTGGACAGATCGTAGAACACCGCTGCTGCAGCCTCCATGAAGTTCATACATAGATACACACCTTCCAAGAATAATGGCATCCTGTGTGCCCTTAGATGACTGAAATCCATACTGATTAGGGGACAGCACATTGTATTTGGTCAAAAAAGAGACAATGCTTTTTTTTGCAAGCAGCTCAAGAACCTAGAAGAGGGTAGACAAAATTGATATGGGACGGAAGTTAGAGGGTCGGTCCAAGCCACCTTTATGAAGAGGGATAATCGTAGCTTCCGCTAAATAGAATGGGAACTTGCCCTGAAGAAATGACTTGATTGATTGCCCAAACCAAAGCACTTAAAGTGCTCGCAGGCAGAAGTGACAGCAGACGTAAAGAGATACCATCGGAACCCGAAGACTTATGATTTCTCAAGCACTAAATTGTTTCAAGGACCTCGGTGGTATCTACAAGGTGGAAGAATAATGATTGGTTAATAGCAATTCGATTTAGATATTGCAGTGGATCGCCGTGACTGGGAACTGCTTCCAGTAACTTCTTAGTAATATTATAAAAAGTTATTGAAATCATTGCGGCTGTCCCATTGTAAAACACAGTAACTGACATTTTAGCCAAAATCGCCTTTTTCAGTGATGTGAAGTTGCTGTGTTTTGCTGTATCGGATAATAAATAAGGAAGATCTGGCATGCCCAAAACACAGTAACTGACAGTCGGTGAAATTTTTTCTCATAACAAAACGCAGTAACTAACAAAACTCATTTCAAAACCATGTAACTACCAAGTAGTTACTGTGTTTTGTTATGGTTTTTTCAGTTACTGTGTTTTGATTTGAAAAATTGGTTATAATTTTCTCAGAACATGTTACCCCCACCATAAACTTTGCCATGTAACTCTAATACTCAGTTCGACTCTACTAAGTAGCCAAAGGAGGATGTTGCCTCATAAAATGTTGCCTGTAAGCGCGCGTACAAAGAATATTGTTTCTTTAGCTCGCTCGGAAAAGAAGGCTAAAGGGAAAAGAAAAAATCCAAAGGTGTAAAGAAAAGCATCCAATAAGACCAGCGTGTAAAGGCACGTGTGGTAAGATGTGCAAACAACAACTAGCAGAAGATCACCGAAAAAAAAAATGGATGGAATACGGAACCTAGATTACACAAGTAGGCGAAAATGGCTATACAAACATATAAAACTAGTTTCTATTAAGCGGAGGACACAATCAGCAATACGTAAGAGGTGCGAATCAAGGCGTTATTCTTTACCACTTGAAAATTCCACAGATTTAGACGTATGCAGGTGCACATTTTTAAATACTCTGGGATATACGAACGATTCAGTTATAACCGAGTTAGTTCTGGCCATTAAACAAGGTTCTTGTGGCAATCAAATTAAAGAACGTCGAGAAGGCTGCCGAAAGCATTTGAATAAAGATTTAATCAAAGACCACGTTGAGTCGTATAAACCCTTCATTAGCCATTATCGCAGAAAAAACGCTCCTAATATTAGATACTTACCAAGATAGTTAACTTATAAAAAAATTTATGATGATTTTAACTCAAAACATCCGTCAGTCTGTAAAATTGAGGTTTACAGACTGACGGATGTTTTGAGTTAGAAGTTTTAAAACAGATGAATGTTTCGCTTTGCCAGCATAAATCAGACATTTGTGAGGACTGCAAAATATTAAAGAATGTGCTAGAAAATAAAGAAGATCATAGCATTCAGGAACAGCTGGATTCTCACCGTGCTAAAGCTGAAAAGGTAAATCTTCTTTATAAAAAAGACTCCGAAGAAAAAGTAAGTTCGACGAAACGTATTTACTCCATGGACTTACAAAAGGTTATAATTTTGCCCATTATGCCGCAAAGTAAAAGTGTAATTTTCACCAGCCGCCTTGTGGTCTTTAAGTTGACTTTTGCCACTTTAAATAAAAATTCTAAAAACAAAAGTTACTGTGTGCTTTGGCACGAAGCCTTAAGGGGACGCAAGGCTGAGGCAATTGTTGACGCTTTATTTTAGATAACAAAAAAAGAAAGAGATGTCTCCCATTTTATTTTCTGGGCTGATAACTGTACATCCCAGAACAAAAATTGGGTTCTTTATACACGTCCCTGGTTCCTGAGGTTAATCGTGCTTCCGGACCACAGGAGATCATTATACGATATCTTACAAAGGGACATACCCACATGGTTGCCGATGGCGTTAATGGAAATATAGAACAAAAGGTTCTAAGAAACAGAAATACTTACGACTTTCAAGAATTAACTGAACTTGTCAAATACTCAAAATTTGGAAGTACTTGAATTAAATCAATTTCACTTATGGCAAAATAAGAAACGTACCACAAAAAAAAACGGATGATCCTTTAAAGGGGTTTTTGTTAGGAAATTTAGTAAAAGTTTGCTTTAGACGGGGAAGTAATTGCATGAAATATAAAACCGATTTCAATGACGAATACAAGGAATTGGATTTTTTACAAAAAAACATTTTCCTGGTACATTTACGGCCAATGCTTTAAATATTTGAGGAATTTCGTGAAAAAAAAACTGTTATTTTAAAAGACTTTACATTAATGCCCGAAAATAGAAAAGTGTTTTGGCAAACCCTACCAGAGTCAGAAACATCTTTGGTCTTGGTAAATCATAAACAATTGGAAGCCATAGATGGCGATTCTTAGTCTGGTTTTTTTAGGTTACCTGTTTCGTATAATTTTTGTTCCATTTTGATTTACCAACAAACTTTTAATGGATGTTTGTTAGCTTATTAGTACAAATATGTTTTGTTAATCTTTTTGTATTAAAAATTTACTTATTTGTTTCCCCCTTTATTCTACGGAATAATAAAAATGTAGTTTTGCATTGTATTTTCTATTTCTTAAAATATCCATTTTTTACCTACTGATATTTTAAATAAATTTTGTCAAAACACAGTAAGAGCCCTTACTATGCAGTGAAAAAAAAATTAAATACATCTTATTTTATAACAAAACACAGCAAGGGCATTTACTGTGTTTTGATATAAAACAATTTGATTAATTTTTTTATTAAAATCTATGCAAAGTTAGTTATTGGACTGCCGATCTACTATCATGGCTGATTAATTGAATAAAAAATAGTTTAAAAATTGTAAATGCAGGTTATCTAACATTCCATAAGATTTTTTTGATAATTATATTAATAATGACTTGCGGCCTGTAAATTTTAGATAAATCGATTTTTCTCAACTTGTGTATTAATGCAGGTACTGTGTTTTGCAATGGGACAACCGATTGGGCCCCAAGTCTAGTTCAACCAACCGGTGATAAGAAGACTGCTTGCATTCATTAATGATTGACCAACTTTCCTTCTGTCTGTTACTGGCCGAGTCTAAGCCCTCATTTTAATACAGTTCCTGTCTGACTTTTATTAGACGCCTATAATTTTTCTGATTATCCTAAAAATAAGACCTGATGAATTGGTTGTCAATAGATTTGCGAAGTCTTGCTAAGAATCGCAAATTTTGGGCAGATGTTTTTAGTCCCGCGGTGATCCATGGTTTTCGTCTCCTGAATTTAAGTCTAACCAAGGGAAAGCAGATATTTATTTTATCACGCAATGTATAATAAAAGGAAAAACATGGTTGTGGAGCAGCCTGAATTGTATTCCAGTTAACAGATGAAATGGATTGAGAAAATAGACTCAAATTGTTCCCCTTAGACATTGCAACTTTCTCTTTGTCACTTCGTATTGGATCTCATTTTCCACTACGTCTTTTCCATTCTTCCTCCATCATCACACATTCCGTCCGCTGGTCACATATTCCGTCTATAAAATCACAATTTCACAATTCCCACATCCTAATTTCCTCCAACTCAGAAAGCTCTACATTTCGAAAGCTTCGTTCGCGATGTATGTTGGCAGGAATGAATAAAAAAGACTTTCACTGGATCTACAGATTTTTACCTCAAATTTCATACCATTTCTGGCCAGTATTTATTTTAAAAATATTTATTGGAAGACGTATTAGACTTAACATTAAAATATAAATATACTCACGAAGGCTTTTATAATTATAAAACTAGCTTTAAGAAACGTATTGATTTTAACCCTACCTGTTGGAAACTGTACAGGTTTATGATACTGGGAAATAAAGTATTATAAAATTTTTACGGTGATGATGGATATTTGAGATGGATATTTATGCTAAACTGTTTGTTTGAAAAAACTTTTAAAGTTAATTAACTTATCTAATCTCAAGTCCTAAGTCAGGCATTCTCTGTTCATCAAATATTTCCTAACTTAAATTTTAACTGTAAACGTAAAATTTTATATTTCTTATTGGAAATGTATAAAACTATATTAGTAATTGAAGCCACTTTGTGAATTTATAACTAGAATTATTGCAAATGAAAACATTGAGGTATAAATACAGAATTATGATAGGAATTAAAAAATTTTCTCGTCTACATAAATAATATATTATTAAAATTTGACCACGTGGTACTTTTTTTGTTGCTTAATTTTGATTTTTGTTACTTGAGCTTGTATTTTATTACTTACATAATTTTGTTTTGGGCTTTACTCTTAATAAATAAATAAATATTGATAATAACGATCGATAAACAAAAACAGTAAAACGCTTCAACCTTTAGAAAAAAATTACTTAATATGCATACATTTTGGATGATTGGAAACTCCATTTTAGCTTTACCGTACGAAAATTTTCATAAATTTACCCTCATGCATACTTTTAAATTGCATTGTCGAGTCCGTTGCCATTTCGAGACTAGAACATGTTCAGATGTTTGCCAATATACAAGAGCCGTTTCCACTTATTTTCTTAATAAACGTAAAAGAATAGATTTCCCAGTAAAAATCAAACTGGTATATTTATTTACACAGAGCAAAAAATACAGACATGTACAGAAATGTACGAAAACCGACGTATGTTCACCTTACCTCCCCCAGTTGCAGATTTTATTAAGCGGCTTAGATAGTTTCACTTTAAGAACAGTTCTAGTCAAGATAGTGTTATATAATGTAAGATGCATCCTATATGAAGTGCTCTAGACTTTACCCTGTACTTAGATGCAAGGAAGATAAATCAAGTGCCAGCTGTTCGTGTGTCTCTGAAATCACTTGTTGCCAGTAGTAGGCAAGTTAGTTTTTTTCAATAGCTTGCTTATTGAAAAACATCACGCCGCAAAATCATAGGTTTGACTTTTTATGACTTGAATATAGATCCAAAGTATTAGGTTTATTTCATTTTAAAATCAGTCACTGCCCAAAAATGGGGTTCTGATCTTAAGACACCTTTAATATTCTATCGAGCATTTACTAGTTCGTTGCTGGATAACGGCTCAATGTTTTATGGTTCTTCTACTAAAACGAGACTACTAAAGGTTAATCGTATACTATATAAGGCTTTAAGATTAGTCGCAGGTGCTTTAAGATCCACGCCGATTGAACCAATACTGGCAGAGACTAATGAGCTACCATTAGAGATAAGACGAAAAACTTTAGCAAAAAAACTTTTGATTAAAAATGTGCAATATCGGAATAACCTACTAATAGCTTAACTTCATAAACTGGAGATGTCTAATTTAACTAATAAATATTGGTTGAATAAAAACAGTCCTCCATTGGCTGAAGCTTATACTGAAACAAAAAACCTCCATCAATTCATTAATGAAACAAATATACTATGGTTGTACAAATTACCTTTTGGGGTTAATTTTTTTGACTCCACAATAATATTTCCTACATTTACGAACGATCATAAAGCCAATCAAAATATTCTTAAGGATACTTTACATAAATTTCTAAATTACTTATATGGAGAAATATACACAGATGGAACAAAAACTGCTGATGGTACAGCTTGTGCCTTTATTATTCTGAAAATTAATATTAGAAGAAAATACAAGTGTGAGGATTATGCTTCTATTTTTACTGCAGAGGCATTAGCAATGTTAAAAGCCTTCGAATTTATTAGTGATGCTAATATAATTTCAAACTTTTTAATACTTTCTTCTGATTCACAATTAGTTTTGCAATCACTGAAAATGGACATAATTTTAAACACGCAGTTATTTTTAAGATCGATCAGTAATCTTGATAAAGATAATACTAAGGTAGCATTCATTTGGCTTAAAGGATACACAGGATTGCTGGGAAATGAATTGGCAGATAAAGAGGCCAACTTTCTTTAGATTTCTAGTAGGTCATGGTAATTTTAATAAATATTTACATAAATTAAGAATAAATGACTCATATATATGTAATTGTGGTAACCAGTCAATTGATGATTTGAACTATATTTTATTTAAATGTAAAAATAATATTGACGCAGTGATGTTTCTGCATAATAAATTGAAAGAGCTTGGCTTGCTTCCTATGTGTCATACTTCAGTTATGGCAAACGTAATTGCGGACGATAGAATGTCGTCTATTTTCCTAAAACGTTGGAATTGTCCAAAAGGAAAATATAACTTGAACGTATATGCACTAGTTAATCATTTTAGTTACTTGGAGATCCCTTTTTTTCCCTGTTGTTTACCTACCCATCCAAGCCCCCCTATGTTTTGTCCTTTAAAAAATGTCCTGCATTGGCTCCAGGCCGAGAAGCGTGTGACCCTGTCTAAGATTCCTAGTATTAATTCTTGCACTATTCCTTTTTTTATACCCTTTTTTTTAGATACAATATCATACTACCCAATAGTATAATTTTTTAAATACTATATTAGAAACCTGTTCTATTATGAATGAGTTTCTATATTGGAACACGTGGCTAAATGTGCCAAGTACCAGGTCAAAAAACGGAAAAAAAGGTTTATTTCGTAAAATTTTCCGCACATTTTTAGACCATTTTCACTCTTTCTCTTTTCCAAGATATTTGCTTCCCTCAGAAATGATATATCGGTTTCATCTTTAAGCAAGGGCATTTTAATTTCTGGTGTGGACATATATGTGCATGTACTTGTTAATTAAAAAAATATCTAGAATATTGAATAACGAATTGGAATTAACGGATATGTAATAACAAGTGGAAGGAGGAAATAACAGGGAGAAAAAGGAATGGTTGCAAAAAAACTAGGGAAAGGAGATGAAAATATGCGAAACTAAAGGTTAGGAGGAAGGACAGGGAACTAGAGTTAAACAAGGGAAAAGTTAAAGACATGGGAAGAAGGAGGAGGTAAAAGGATAATAAAAGGAAGAAATATGGAAAGTGAGGAATAGGAGGAAGAGTTAATAACTGCTTCCAAGAAAGAAGAGACAGGGAAATTTATAAATAGTTTAAATTATATTGACCCAAAATAATAATATGTACAAACTATGATATAATTACTAATGTACTTGAAAGAATTTAATTAACAATAAAGTAAATATTAACCCTTAATTAGTAAAATACAAGCTTTAGTGTAAAAGCATCTTAAAGCTCATTGGTTTTAAATTACACCAAAAGTCCCTTGTATAACTTAGAAAGTTAGGTTATCTCTCAAGATTCAATTAAAACAAATATAAGAGAAAGTTTAGTTCTGAGATAAATTTAAGATATTTGTGTGAATCTATGTTAAAAGCAAAATCAATCTTATTTCTTTTAAACCAATTTCTGTTGCCCTTCTTACATATAGTCAATTGTAAAATGTCATATACTGTTATTTGGGGCTAACAGTTCACGAAAGTACTTTTGAAACAGATTAAAAAGTTTAAAAAGATATCTATACGATTTATTATAATGAAATAACTTAATTATTATAAAAATATTCAAAATATAGTGTAATAGTAAAATCTAAAAATGACGGTGATAAAACATGTTTTTGAGGTTATTATTTAGTGAATATACTACAGTAAAGCTAACATATGTTTGGTTTACTGCCTGCATGGTTCACTATACATCACAAACATAGATCAAACCTGGCTCCAAGATGTAGAGGAGAATTTAGGTGGATCTGTTTAACGGTAAATGTCAATGTAGATTTTATGGAAGTTATTGGAATAAGTCAAAATTTCTACTTTTTATAGTAGTAAACCAAAATCATCCAATAACAAAAAGGCCTGAAAGTGGAAGAATTCCTAAATTGAGGAATCGCCAATATAGTAAGTAGCTATAAGCATTATCGGCGAAAGTACTGATCTGTCAACACAAAAAGTATAAGGTATCATGATTCGTTTTTCTTTATACAAGGCAAAGTGATGCAAAAAGTGTTCACACAAAAGTGCTTATTGTTAAAAGTGCAATACTGATTATTAATCAATTTTAAAGGTTGGTTTAAAACTTAAAAATATGGTGGCTATCGGCGTGGATGGAGCTAATTTAATATTTAACAAACAAAATTCTATGACTGCAAAACTAAAGAGGGAACTGTCTGATTTAGTTGTTGTCAAATATGTTAGCCACTCCTTGCATTGAGGTGCCGAAAAGCATCGGACATGCTACCGCAACTGCAACTTGAATTTCTTAACATAAAAACCCAAAATTGATTTTCATATAGTCAGAAAAGTTTGGATTATATGAATGACAATAATGATCCCAGGAAAATTCATGGACGAGTAAAACTTCTCGCTCGCTCGCTCGCTATAAAACTATTAGTTTTCAATTGCTAAATCTGAAAATAAATGCTCTACTGCTCAACAACTTTATGATAATATAAACAGACTACCATTTAAAGCTTTCCTGATTTTTTTTAGGAATTAATTAAAAAATGTATTACACTTGAATATCGTTTTTCAAAATTGTGCGGGAGGGTCGATAGCTATTCACGAAGCACCTTAACCTAGGGTTTACTGTATAATTTCTTCCTTTCATGGGAAATTCAGATCTTCCAGGGATGCTTGACCAACCCAGCAACTGCCAAATCACAGAAATAAGACACTATACTTTTACTGGGTTGTAAACGTTTCAAAGTAGACCGTTACAAAATGCACCAGAAAAACTCAGTTCCAGAGCGGTGCATTTAACCTTTGAGATAATTAGGCCGACTGACTTGATCGATAAATTAAGTGCGGGCGAAGAGGATGTGGTTACAGAGCAGGTGTCCGTATGATAAAGTAAACTGTTATATGATCGGTCCGTTATGGGCGCTTCAGACGCGTATAATTGCTATTGGAATCGCAACAAAAGTAATAATGTGAGTATAATAAGTTATGTTACGATTAATAGCAAAAGTAATTTGGGCTTTTTTATAATAAAATGAATTTATTGTTATTTTTAGACAAGAGAAAAATACAAAGAATAAAGAAGACTGCTCTCGATACACATGTAAAGGAATTATTTATAATATTAGGCAAATTCTTTAAAAGCAAAATAGGTTACATTTTATTTATTATAAACATTAATAGTTGGTTGCAATAATTAGTCGACCTAGTATAGCAGCTATTTGCAAAATAAGCTATATCGCGGCTCGTGTCTAATTAGGTAACTGTGACGCTGTTCAATTGCTTTTGTATGGAAATATTTTTCAATTCGTTCAATAAACAGTTTTAGATATGGAATCTTCTTTGTTTTACTTGCCCTAAGTACCCAGCTATTACACACAGTCTACTAGTAATCTGCTTTCTACGTCGGCTGGCGGTATACACGAAATGTTCGTTTGGACTACAGTGGTCTCGCACAAAAAATAAAGGTCAAAAATATTATTTTAAATTTATATAAGTGTTATACATGGCCCCCCAACTTGAAGACACTAGGGTTCAAACACACAAAGTTTAAGAGACACAAAGTCTATGCTTCTGGTAATGGACATATTTTTTGAAAACCACGTTTAATTTCACCACTGTCTCCTTCCCGGATGAATCTGGATGATTTGGCCAAGCTGCCAATGCGTTGGTGAAAGGTTATCTTCTTTTATAACCACAAAGGTGTTCTCCTTTAGGCTGCTTTGGTTGGTTTTTCATTTTGTCCGGATTTGAAGCTCTGACACAAATTACTTACGCCACCTTTTCCAAAAATGGAGCGGCATTTACTGGATATGATAATAAAGGGACAATCTGTTTTCTGCAATAGTACTGACATCATACTCTGACACTGAGATGAGAGATTTATGAACAAGGAAATGTGCTGGAGTTAAGGGAACAAAATCGTTAGGATCAGAGGATAAGGGGGAGAGAGGTCGTGAGTTCAGTACGGATTCAACCTGCACCAATAGTGTATACAAGCCATCGAAGGTGAGTAAGGTATCACCTATAACTCTTTTAAGATGGTGTTTAGTACTGCGAACTCCTGCTTCCCACAAACCCCCGAAGTAAAGTGAGTATGGTGGAATAAACTTCCAAGTAATATTGATATTAGTAGCATACTCTTTATTATCAATCTTATTTTCTCTGATAAATTTCGGATTTAGTCACAATAAACACAATAAATATATGTACGACTTGGTGGTGCGTTCCGATAAACCAATCTTTTCTTTAGTCCGTATAGGACCTCCATAATCCAAGCCTACCATATCAAATGGCTGTCTAGGATTTTGCTTTTTACTAAGCAAGTCGCCCATTATTGCTTTAGAGATACTAGTATTAAATCTAAAACATTTTATACATTTATGCGTTATTTGTTTACATTGTGATCTACCATTTATGGGCCAAAAACGATTACGAATGTTTGCCAGCAATTGCTGAGAACCACAATGAAGTAAATTTTTATTTTAAAATTACATTGACGAATTCAACCGCCTACACGCAAGATTCCAGTGTCTAAAAAAGGATTTGGATTTAAAATTCTACTGTCCTTCGAAATTGGTTTATTATTTTCAAGATTTGTAATTTCCTTAAAAAAATGTTTTCGTTGACAAACCTTAGCAAGAACCTGTAATGCATAATTAAGCTCACCCAATGTAAGTATACCAGTCCCACGCTCATTTTTTAACTCATTGGCGTTATTTTTCCATCTTAACATATAAGCAACCACTCTTTTAAGTCTGTGCAATAATGAAAATCTCTTAAGTAAAAAGTCAATAGTCCGATGAAAAAGAAAAGTACAATCATTTTTTCGTATATCAAGTAGGTCTTTCACAAGAATACTAGAGCCTTTAGGCCATTTAGATATATCGGATAAAAGAATATTGGATTTGACCACCAGATAGATAAGTTTTGTAACTTATTAGTTCGGATACCACGCGATAAAATGTCCGCAGGGTTAAAGTTAATAGGTACGTAGTTCAAACTGAATGTCGATGTAAGCTGCTTAATTTGAGAAACACGATTACTTAAAAAAGAGTACAATCTACCTAGTTCAGTTTTTAACCATCCTAGTACTACTGTGGAATCAGACCATAAAAATACTTCATGAAATTTAAATCGCATAGACTTAATCACCTGAACTGTTAACTTGGACATAACAAAAGCAGCACATAACTCCAATCCCTGCATAGTAATCGTTTTGAAAGGACAAACTTTTGATTTCGCGCAAAGTAGTTTTACAAAAACATTACCATTTTTGTCAATAGACCGGATATACAGGGTGTTTCAGAACTATGGGATAAGACTTCTGGGGGTTGTTCAGTGCAACAGAAGAATCCATTTGAGTATAGGAACCCATGTCCGGAAATGTGTCACTACGCCACTACAGCTCTAAGACGCGTTAAAATTTATAAAAAACATTATTTACCTAAATAGGACCTGCTGCATTTATTTTTACCTTTGGTACATGATACCATAACAACAATTATTTAAAATCAACGCTTAACAATGTCAATTCTCAATGTCATGTTTAAAAATTTAATAGCTTACAATTTTAAAACATTTATTGCTAATGGAAAACTTTACCAATCAAGAATTGGCGGATATGCATTTGGCATACTGAGCAACAAACTGCAATGCATGAGCAGCATCGCGTGTATCATGAACCTTATCCCGAACGACAGCATCCTGGATACAAAAAGTTTATTGCGGTTCATCGGCGCCTCGCTGAGACAGGCATGTTTAAGACCAAGATGCATGATACTGGTGTTGCTCGAACCGTAAGAACGGTCAAATTTGAAGAAGAGGTGTTTCAGCGAGTTGCCGATGAACCATTAAATAGCACACGTGACGTCGCTAAGAATATGAATACGAGTAATGCTTCTGTCTGGCGGGTACTACACGAGCAACAACTCCATCCTTACTACTTCCAGAAAGTTGAAGGTATGACTGCAGCCGATTATCATCCTAGAGTTCAATTTTGTCGATGGCTTCTGGATCACATCATTGCACAACCGAAGTTTTTACGATATGTTTTGTGGACCGATGAAGCCTCTTTCACAAGAGACGATATTTTTAATAGTAGGAATAGCCATATTTGGGGCGAAGAAAATCCTTATGCAATTTTTCCAAGAAAACATCAGAATCGTTGGTCTGTCAACGTATGGGCAGGCATTGTTGATGATTATTTAATGAAGCCATAACTTCTACTGAAACGGTTAACAGGACCTATTTATCTGCGTTGCTTGGAGGAAGTTCTCCCAGAACTCCTTGAAAATGTCCCACTAAACGTTAGACAGCAAATGTGGTTTCAGCATGATGGAGCGCCGGCTCACTTTGCTGTATAAGTATGCGAGTATTTGGCTCAGCGGTTTGAGCACCATTGGATTGCCAGAGGTGGAGCAGTTTCTTGGCCTCCTAGGTCACCCGATTTAACGTCGCTTGATTTTTTCTTGTGGGGAAATGTAAAGTCTTTAGTCTACGAAACTCCAGTAGAATTAGAGCTAGACTTAATTGGACGAATAACAGCAGCATTTGAAATCATTCAAAACGAGGATCAAATTTTTAGTGTAGTCCGCCGAAATCATGTGCGGCGTTTAAATCGATGTATTGAGGTTGGATCCTATTTAGGTAATTAATATTTTTTCTAAATTTAGGCTTAGGGCCGTAGTGGCGTAGTGACACATTTCCGGACATGGGTTCCTATACTCAAATGGATTCTACTGTTGCACTGAACAACCCCTAGAAGTTTGATCCCATAGTTCTGAAACACCCTATATAAACAACTACCGTAGGCCCTTTCCGATGCATCGGAAAATCCATGCATCTCGATTTTCTCTGGATTACTACATATGTCTGGGAATTCCTAGAGTATTTAACAGAGGTAGTTCATCTCTTAAAATAGTCCAAAAAGTATGCATATATAAGGGAAGACATTCGTCCCATAATAACTTTTCCAGCCAAAGTTTTTGTAGAAGGATTTTCCCACAATTATGCAAGGACTTGAGGAGACCTTAAGGGTCAAAAATCTGGGGGATTCTTGATAATTTTTTTTATTTTGTATGTACATTAATTTATCAGAAGACGGATTCAAAACTAACCCTAAAATCTTGGAATTTTCATTTTCACTTAAACTCACAATTTTAATATTATCTTCACTACCCGGTATCTTTTCTAAAACTTCCTTGCTATTTGATACAAATTATTTTAAATTAAAGCAAACATGCTTTAAAATACTCGATATGCCGTTGCATATGCGTAATACATCATGTGCAGTTTCGCTACCTGTTACCAGATCATCAACGTAGAAATCTGACCTAATTATTGCAGCTAAATCAGGACAATTTTGTTCATTTATAGCCGCTAGGTCAAATAAACATTGAATTGATAGATAGGACCTGGCTGTTGTCCCATACGTCACCTTTTGTTATTCGTATATCTTCAGAGGTACATCAGGATTATTTCTCCAAACCATGCGTTGGAAAGGTAAGTATTTCGCAGAAATATTAATATTCCTATACATCTTTTCGATGTCACCAGTAACAACAATAGAATGTTGTCGAAATCTCATGAGAATGAAGAAAAGATTCTTCTCTAAAGTAGGACCGTTCATTAGTGAAAGATTAAGAGAATAACCGGATACACTTGGAGCGTTAGCATCAAAAACTGCGCGAAATTTAGTAGTTAAGCTATAGTCGCGTAGCACACCGTAGTAGCGCGATTTGATTTGGATTTACATCAGGACTAATTTTCTTCATGTGTCCTAAATCTATATACTCATTCATAAAGTTACACTAGAACTCTCTAAACCTAATATCTTTTTGAAGCCTATTTTTCTCTAAATTAAGAAATCTATTTTTAGCCTGAGTATAAGACTCGCCTAACTTATTTGTCGAATCTTTTAGAGGGAGAGCAACTACAAACCTAGCATTTAGTAATCTTTTTGCATTTTCAGTAAAGTGATTTTCACACAAGACTTCTTCCTGGGATAATACTTTAGTAATATTACGCTCTTCAACTTCCCAAACGATAATTACGACTGAAGATCAATTTCAAAATTTCTAGTAAAGTTGTACAAGACTGATATTAATTTAGGATTTTCAACCGGCTCAGAAATAATCCATCCTTACCTAGTTTTTTGCATAAATGATTTTTAAATGAGCAAGTTTTAAATTTACCGGTATATCTAAAGTACTAACATCTATCTTAATGTTTGTTAAATTTTCAGTAATTTCAGGCAATACAAAACAAATAATATTTTCTGAGAAATTGTAATGTAGCAATTTTATCATAATTTTACATTTAAAGTCAACCATATAAATCATTTCATTTAATCCTTTAAATTTTATGCAAGTTTGTTCAACAGGCAAACACAACTTATCACACAGTGACTTGGAAATGAAACTCGATTGAGCCCAGGAATCAAGTAATATTCGTATAGTGTGCTGTTTTTTATTGACATCAAAAGCGCTAGTAAAAGCAACGGACAACAAAACACTATGATTTATAAGATCCGCAGAAAAAAAAAACGTTTCTATTACTACTCGCTGGAGAATTATGTGCCGTGTCTGTTTGTGGTCAGTCTCGACACTGCCAGTTGGGATAATAATCAATCAATCAATCAATGCTTTATTGTCAAGAAATTGTTACAATTTGTAGACAAAGCTGTAAAACAAAAAAGACACAAAAATACAAACAAAACACAATTAAAAAAAAGAAAAACAAAACAAAATTTAAAAAAAATAAATAAATAAATAGAATAGATTATCTACAATATATACAAATTAATACAATTTAAAAATTGTAAGTAGTCAAAAATATTATTATAAAATATACAATTTAATGTATACAATGTCAAAAAAAAAGATCATTAAAAAATCTCTCTACGTTAAAAAAAATGTAAAAAATTTTTAAAAAAGTAAAAAATTATAAAAAATCCTAAAATAGCTACAAAAAACAGTATACCTAAACATGTACAGATAGTAAAAATAAATAAAAATAATATAAGTTTTGCATATTAGGGTAATTCGAAGGGGAATTATTGCTATTAGTTGCATTTTCTACATGCAGTAACGTATGGTGTTTCCTATGACATTTTCTTCATGTAGAATTACGTCACACCTTTGAAGAGTGTCCAAAACGCAAACAGTTTAATGCCATAGCTTTTTTAGACCTAATCATCAATAGAGAAATACAAGAATTCAAAACAACTTTGAATAAAATGAAAACCTTTGCAAACTTGACAGACCGGATATACTTTTTTCCATCGCTTTTGGTTGGAAGAAAACGAGTAGTAGTTGATTTACGCTTTTCTATTTGCCTATCTATATGTTTTTCATAAATATTTTGCTCTAAAGGTTCGAAGCCATTCCGCTCTACCTTTAAAAAAGATTATAAACTCCTCAAAAGGTATGATTATTTGTTTATTGCTTTGCCATTTACCAATTACCGTTTTGAAATATCTTAAACGCCATTTGAGCATGTCATCTCAGACTCTTCCCCTCTCTTCAATCACCTCTGCATTTATAAAATTTTTTTGAAAAAGAAGCCATATTACGATTAAGATTTATTAGATACTATTATAGAACATAGAAAACCAGAGGCCTATCCCCAGATCAAGTAAATGGTTATGGTTCTTTCTATACCGCTTGTTTCACCACGAATAAACGTTACATTTCCTCTCCACGATTCTAAACGCTACATGATAAATCCAAGATGTAAATTATATCTGTGTAAGTTCTAAAGTAGGTACAGAATAATTCATAGTATATAAAATAAAATACATAAGACAATATAAGATCGTTAGCTCAGTAGCGTTACCCTCAGTAACACGTCTAACACGTAGAACTCTATTGTGTTAAATTGCAGGCTGCTATAATGAGATACTCGACAAATCAGTTTAGAAACGTCGAATTTACCATACGCTTAAATTGCATCTTTATTGTCAACAATTGTGCGCCGCGTAAGGCTTTATTTATATAATTAGTCGTTGGCTTTAAGTTACAATGTAAAAGTAATGTTTATTTGATTTGGGAAACAGGCATGTAAATACTTTAGATGAAGCTTATTTACTGATTACTAATATTATTTAATAATTATTCATTACACTGACATTCATTACAGCACTATAAACTTTACAGACTTAACTTTTTGAAGTTTGTCTCTCACTATTTGATTTTTTTGCAGCTCATTATCCATAAGCTTATATTTGATTCATAATTGCAAATGCGCGTAAGACTGATTAATGTTTCTAAAGGATTTTAATTATTTAATGTTGGTTTTTAGTCCATGCACAATTGTCAGCTTGTGAGACAAAATGAAAGGTAATCTGGTGGTCGTCGGACTGCCTATCTTCTTGGTAATATATATTTGTGGTATCTCGAAAAGACTTGTCCCAAGCAAAAATTAATTTTTTGTCCAAAATAGGGCTGAACGTAGTTAAATTGAAGTGACGTCTAAAGGCACGTTTGGTTACAATAATCAAGTTTTAATAAAAGTAAGCTTTAACGGCTTCTCATTAAAAAACCCACGTTGAGGACTGACCCAGAGTTAAACGAAACTTCTTATTATTCCCTTCCAAATGAGACTAGTAACGTTCCACTACGATCATCAGTAGGTATAAGGCATTGACATATTGTATATTATACCTTTTGTGGCTGGCATGCTCCTCAGGTAAAACTAGAAATGAAGAGGAAGACTTCCTTGTTTGGTGGGATATGCTAATCTGCTGGGGTATCCTGATTCCATAATTGGCCCAGCAAAGTGTGTAGCTTTCTCGTCACTAAAGAGTCTGAACAATAGCACAGTATAAAGAACAAGACAGTAGGTTCACTCTCTTGCGGCCGTTTGAAGTAGGAACTTCTAAACAGTGCTGACTTTTTTTACGCGGTCGTAAATCATTATTTAGTTTCGGCGGCAATCCTTTACGATACGGGGGGTGTTTGAAACATTTTTAATAAGGAATATTTTCGTACATCGCGGCGGGCAGCGTGTAATATATGGAATTTTTTGAAATTAAAGGCACTTTGTATTATTGTTAAAATGAAATTGAAAGAATATTATTAAGTATCTCTTTTGAACAAATAACTATAAGAAAAACACTTGGTAGATAGCTTTAAAATTACGTTTATTAAAATGTACACAATTAAATCTTAGCTTTACGTTCCTTTCATGCTCTTTTCTTAACTGACCAAGAAACTACCTACCTAATATTACATACACTTAATTAATAATAACTTCGTTAATATACCCTTTTTTTAAATATTTAATAAAATTTACATAATAATGTGATAACAACAGGAAAAAAGGCAGTTAAATAAAAAAAACTTATTAAATGCCTAATTATTTGCTTTTAAAATAGGGGATGAAGGAACAAACCACTAAAATTCAAATAAAACGAAAATAGGTGTTTTACAACTTAGAATTCATATAAATATGCAAAATAAATATAGTTTTACATTGGGAATTATAGTATCACATCAATATTTTGAAACTTAAACCCTTAAAAACCACCCTTAATGACGAAAAAAATGCAGTTTTAAGTATGGTTAGACGGTATAAGTGGCTAAAATTTATATCATTCAAATGATTGCAATGCAACTAATAATAAATCGGATAGCTTTCACTATTAAAAACCACCACTAATAACAGAATATTACCAAAAATTTTGCATTTTTTTAGATTAAAATCACTATTTAAAAAAAATATGTACTCTAAATCGCTGACACTTTTTGAACATATTATTGGTACCTATATATAGTCCATTGTAGAAGGCTATGCTTTAATTTTTGAAATAAATACATAATTTTTTATGATAAATTTTTTTAAAACTGCAATTATTTTTATTTTATTCCTAACTTTTTTAATTTTTATGCTAATGACTTACAATCAAGTTTATTTTTAAAGTTTTTGATAGTACATACTTGAAAAAATGTGCTAGATATTTGTCTAAAAAGCGTTTTTTTTTTTAAATTATTTCACGTTATTATTTTACGTCATTATGTTTTGTTATCTAAAAAAAGGGGTTATGTTCACACAGTTGTATCTTAGCGCCTATAGCACCTAGATAAATCAAACAAAAGCCAATCTTTTGTTTTTAAACCAACTTTTGTTTATTAGATTTTTTTGTAGGATCTCAATTTTCCGAGATATTTAAGAAATACTGAAGAAAAGCGTGTATTTTTTTCTGTAAACTAATCCATTTTTATTTAAAAAAAAATGTATATCCCCTTTTACTCCTGCAGCCATCTACGCAACATATCGCCGGCATTTTTAAAGTACAAAATTTCCGCACAACGCTATTATAGTTCTAATATTGAAGACGCCCCTGTATAACGCAGTCGCCACCGGGCAGCAAAAAAGAGTAACATCAGAAAGCGAGTGAGACAGGCAACATTTTGGGCGGCGCTTAGAGTGATCCTTCTATTCTAGTTTATGTTCGGTGACAATAGTAAAGTCTGCCCAACCAATCTGTAGCTAAGCGGTATCGGTGCGGGGAACGTGGTTGTAGACTAGACCCGCCTCATTTCATTCATGAAATGGCCAGTGACGTGCGAAATTTTATAAACCGATTACACAGATTTGAATGTATTAAATATTAAAAAATATGGTTTGGTTTTAATTTTAAAATAGGTATTTGTAGGTAAGATATTAATTTGGAAATTAAGGTCTTCTAAAATATTTTATTTGTAAATATGTAATAAAAAAATGACAGACAAGATTAGGGAAGTTTGAGATAAAAGTAAAGTAAAGAAAACACAAAATTTGTAATACACCTACTTAGTTTAATCACTTAAAATAGGAGTGCCGCACTCGATGCCTGGATATCGCGAGGGAAAGAGCACGGCAGATAATCCGAATTATGCTGTTTAAACATTGAATTTACTACATAATATGTATAATTTAAATTATTATTTAAATAACTATAATCAATTTGTACCTGTTGAAGAATATATTGCTAACCACTCCAGTAACAGTCTCACTCTGCCAGCATTTTTTAAACATTAGGTCATTGTCTATCCAAGTTTCATCTAAATAGACAATATTGCGACCTTCGGCTCGGTGTTTTTTTATTTCTCTTAGGTATTTATACCTTAAAGATGTTATTTTTGGAAAAATTTTTTCTTCTGGCAATTTTTGCAACAGCTTTCTTTTAGTAGGCACAACTTTAAACCCATATAAATTCGATTTATTAGGTGTTTAACTATTTGAAAATGAAAGTTGTCGTCTTGTTCCACCTTCGTCATTCGCGGTCTTTTTTTGCCGGGACTAGAAAGCATTTTGTTGAGGTCCGTCCGCATTCTTTCTTCATCTTCTTTGTGAATTTTTTTCACCATTGAAATGCTTACGCCAGTATATTGAGATACTCTTTCAAGTTTGCGCTTTACTGGTAGATTAACGAAGTTATTAATAGCTTCTTCATTGCAAACCCTAAGAATTTGTACAAGAAGTATATAATCCTGATATTCGATTTTTTTTAGTCGTCGTTCCAATTCATATTACTTATATTTATAGACATTTTATATTCAAAATAACCAACATTAACTTTAAATCTTTTTTGTTTGTAAAGCAATCGAGCTTGGTTTTATTTCATTGAATATGATTTTTATTTATTACAACATTAGGTACATAATTTTTGAAATTTAGTGTCGCATAAATTATGATTTTATTTTAATGTTTTTTTTTCATAACTGTGCTTAGGCTTTATAATTCTCTTATTATCATTTTACTTACCTAAAAACATTCGCAATCACTTCCCTTGCCTGGCTATGAATAAAGTTATTCATTTTAACGTAAATAACACAAAAACTGTTAAAAATTATGAACTTTAACAACAAAGAAACAAATAACACAAAACAGCAACAACAATAATAGCAAATAAACTAAACTATGCTACACTACTCAAAAGTCATATGTTAGAAATTAAGTAGGTACCTAAAAATACAGCAATAAAAACAGTTTAATAGCTCAAAAGTATTAACATACGCCGCCGCCACTGAATCCGCAAGAGATCGATATTATTCCGAAAATTACACAAAACCTGGTAGGATGCGATCCAATAAGATAGAGAAGACAGAGAGGTGCATAAAAATAATAAATTAATGGCCGCGATGTCATCAACCAATCACCTGTCCCCAAACAGCGAGATGCTTCCGCGAAAGCACGACGTTGCCGGCTTTGTAAGTTTTATTAGGAATTTCGGATAAATGTTAGTCAATATTGGATTTTATAATATGCAAAACATTAGCAAATAGAACTAAAAAATATGGCTTAAACTGCATTACATTATTTATTATCTTTTTTATGATTTAATAGCTTAATTTTACCATTATATTTACTTTTTATTCAATACTATTTCATTTTTGCAGTAAGACGTGACAACGCTTCAAAATTTCGCCCGCATTCTTTTCGTAGACACAGATCCGATGGTCAAACTGTAGGACCTTCGGCGATGAATGGCAGTATTGAGCCTAAAACAGGTTTAGGCACATCAAGCTTGGATATCTCACAACATAAGTCCTATGCCTAAACACACTGCTTAAATTAATTGTTTGCAGTCTTCTTAATTGGATATTGGTATTGAAGACGAGTCCACACTCAGAGAGTTAAACCATATAGAAAGACAGTATAAACTTAAGCGAGATTTAAATATAAGTTCCAGTTTTCTTACCATCGTTAAACTGCTCAAAGGGGATTGACACATTGGCTTTTTCAACGCTAGTTGTATCTAGTAATCCTTACTAAGCCATATTAGGCAATTTATATGTGCATAACCTAATTGTGTTTATAGTATAGTTATGTTATGTTAATAGTGCTTAATGAAACAGTTATTAAATGGCCTTGAAGATCTATTTACGCAATACAACACCTTAAATGTACATGTAAATGTAATATTGTACGAGTACATTTATCCTGGTATGCTTAATAATGTGCGTGAAAATTTTAAGCGTTGGTTTTTACGTGATTTAGCTGTAGGTTTTTTATTATCACGTATGTGCATTTATAAGATATCATTAGAATTAAAAGTATCAATTTTTTTTTAATTTAAACCTTAATTATAGTAACTTTCTTGGGAGGAACCTATTAATAGTAATATTAATAAGAACTTTATTTGTATATTCACACTTCAGACTACAGATTGCCAAATCAAATAAGAAAAATAAAAGTGAATATTTAAAAACGCGAGATTCAGTTTTTCAGATTATAAATCTAACAACTCTTCAGCTATCCTTAACTTAACTCTAATACCTAAATTGACGACTACAAAAGTAAATACTTAAAAACCTTTTAATTTAATTAATTTTTATATAACATATAATAATTTTTAAGTATACAACATAAAAAAAGAGAGAGATTGCCATTACGTTTTGTGTACGGCTTAAAACTGCGTGACCACGTCAGCGAAAAACTTTTGGAGCTGAAGTGGTTTAACATGAGAGGTTGCTCGATTTGCGTCTTTTTTAATTAAAAGTTTTGAAAAATAAAGCGCCTACCTATATTTATAAAAAACTACTTATTAGAACTGTTATCCATGATCGCAGCACATGTTTTTGTGAAACTTTTCAAATTCCTTAACATGTAAGAAAATTCGGTTTATATGTTTAACATTTATTTGCTTCGAAAGCCAGACTGAAACTAAACTTTATACCATTTCCCTTCTCATAAAAATCAACCTTCTTCAAAATCTTTACCTAAACACGTTTTTCACCATCATTAGGCGACAACCTAAACAGTAGAAGGGCGGCAACCCATTACTACTCATCATCTGGTCTTGCTACAGCGATCCAAGGCTTCATCTTGTCCCTTGCTACAACACTTTTGTATAGGGCTGCCATTCCTCCCGATTTAGGCGGGAGTCTCCCGATTTCTTGTCAACCCTCCCGCCTTTTATTTTAAATTATAAATCTCCCGCAACCTCCCGCTTTCATAAAATAATCTCCCGCAACCTCCCGCTTTCATAAAATTTTACGCCATTTAAATCGATACGTTAAATATATCGATACGTCTCTCACATTCCTCCATTTCTAAAAGATCGCCCCCTTGCGTAGACAGTTGAAAATACTTATGACATTGATATTGACATTATAAAAACCGGTGATTCCCATAGATGATCGTAGCAGCAGCGAGCTCGGTATTAGTTCTCATTAGTTTTTCGTTCGCCAGAAGTGAGAAAGTTAAGTGAGTTTTTTGAATTTCTTTACGAGATAGACTTTGCAAAATATGACTTTAAGCTCAAGTAGTAGTGAATCGGAAATAGACTGGCTTGGCCTTGATCAAAATGAAGAGATAGAGGACGGGGTAGAAGATTACGGCAATATATCCGATACCGAATCGCTACCGGGAACAAGTAAAACATCGCAACAAATACGGAAGCATAAGCATACGATCGAGGAAAGCAAAAACACACATCAAGGAGTGAAAAAGAAAAAGTGGGATGTCAAATTTAACAAAGTATGGAAAGAAAAATATGATTGGATTTTTGAAGGTAATTTAAATACTGAGGCACAATGTCGAGCGTGTCGTTGTCAATTTTCCATTAAACACGGCGGGGAAAACGACATTGTTAAACACTTGAGGACAGAAAAACACACTCAAAATGTTAATGCAACATCAAAAACTAAATCAGTAAATCGGTATTTTTCATCTATGGCTGACAAGGATTCTATAGCATTGGCTGAATGTGCTTTTGTTTTTCATGCGATAAAACATGCTCAAAGCTACGCCTCGGCTGAGAAATATTCATGCGGAAGAACAAAGGCGACTAAAATAGTCACCAAAATTTTAGGTCCGGAAAGTAAAAATATTATTAAGAAGGATTTAGCGAATGACAATCCTTTTTTCCTTGCAACAGATGCCTTAAATAAGGGAAATATCAAGACATTCCCATTGATTGTTAGGTATTTCCAAACCGAAAAAGGCGTTAGCACAAAGCTTTTAAAATTTTATTCAAATTCATCAGAAAAGTCAGTGTTTATTGCTAAATGCCTAATTTATGGTCTTGATGAGGCAGGATTATCAATTAAAAATGTCACTGCTTACTGCGCTGATAATGCGTCGGTTAATTTTGGAAAAAAAACAGAGTGTTATGACAGAGCTACACAAACATAATAAAAATATTTTACCCTTTGGCTGTGTATGCCATATTATTCACAATACTGGCAAGTATGGACAAAATGTTATAAGGTACGATATTGAAACAATTGTAATCAAATGTTACAATGAATTTAGCAGCAGCTCAAAAAAAATTACAGAGCTTAAAGATTTGTATGTCCTTTGTGAACAAGAATGGTCAGAGCTTTTACGTTCTGTTCCTACACGTTGGCTCTCATTAATTCCGGCAGTCGAACGTTTACTAAAACATTTTGTCCCCATCAAATCATATTTTTTATCTCGAGAATCGTCACCTTTAATTCTAAGAATGTTTTTTGAAAACGAACTCGCTGAGGCTTATTTAGGTAAGTAGATGTTTTCGTTATCCTTTAATTATTTTACTTCAAACAAAAAACATTTTAGGGCTTATTTTAAACATAGGAACTGCCATGAATGCGGCAATTTCTAAATTGGAATCCGAAAGTGCCTTACCAGTAGAATTGTTTGGAATCATGGATACTTTAAGACGATCCTTGGTGATGAAATGGGAACAGAAGTTTTTTGGCTCAATAGCCCTTTCTCTAGTACGAAAATGTGATAATTTAGATATTGTAAATATTTTTAAGAAAGAAGCTGATTCGTTAATTGGGAGAATCGTAGAATATTTAGAAAAATGGTAGGTATATTATATGATCTCAGAAACAAGTTTCTTTTAAGTTATTTGATAATTTTAGGTATGACTTTACTGACAACAACAAATGTAAATACTTGAAAGCAATGGATTTGAGGACTAATCCAAGATTGGAGGATTTTATGAAGATTTCAGAAGAATTTAGTATTGACATAGGTGTTGATTTATTGTTTGAAGAATTTGTGAACCTTTCATCTTTTTTAGAAAATCTCCCCGAAAAATTTTCAGATTTTAAAATTGATCAACAATGGGTTTATTATTTTAAAACAAATAAGTCTCCGAATTATTCTAAAATATGTACTTGTGTTTTTTCTCTTCCCCACTCTAATGCCATGTGTGAAAGAATTTTTAGTTTAATATTTATAGCGTGGAGAAAAGAAAGAAATTCCCTTTATATAGAAACCTTAGAGTCAGAATTAATGATTAAGCATAACTTTACCGAAACTTGCCAAGAATTTGTAAAATTTTTAGAAAAAGATGGGAAAAACATTCTTGGTAAAGTAGGGACCAGCTTAAAATATTTTTAATTTAAGGATTTATTCGAGTTATTTTAAGGCGTAACTCTGGCATAATAATTGCCAAAAACGAGGCAAAATAATATATGTTTTTTTTTGTGTTAGGTATGTTTAATAAGTGTTTAATATATGTATCTTAATTATGTAATTAATAAGCTAAAGAATATATTTCTTAATGTTATGTTTAGTTTTTTTGTAGCGTTAAAATAAAATACATGTTGTTTTTGTTAACGAGGTCAAAGAATATATTTTTATTTTTTCTTTATGTTTAAAATTTTTAAAGTACACACATATGTTTATAATACCAGCTCTAAAACTAATTCATGACTCCGAAAAAAAAATTGCCTGCGGCATGACTCGAAACTCGAACATGCCATGCTCCCGATTTCTACTTTTAAAAATATGGCAGCCCTACTTTTGTAGCATTTGCTGCCTTATCTGAGATCTTCAACTTCATATCTGTCATTTGGTAGTACCTTGGATACCCTAAACGGTCCCTTGAACTTCGGATTTTTTCGAACTTTTTTACTCACACCAGAGCTAAGTTCACTTGTAATTATCACCAACACCAAATCCGACACTGCAAATTTCTTTGCCTCCTTGCGCAATCGATCAAAACGCTCCTTTTGCCTCTTCTGGTCATCTTGGATGTGATGTTTCATTTTCGTTCTTAAATCTTTAATGTCTAATTTCTCCACCTCACTACCAATCGAATTTAGCAATATACCCTCTGCCATGGTTCTCGGCTGATAACCCAACAAAGCTTTTTTTACTGGGGTAGTAGCTATCCCCTTATTAAATGATGTATTAAGGCACTTGAGTTTTCTTTAAGTGAGTATCCCAACCTCTAGTATCATTTTTAGAACTTGTGGTCGAAAGCATATTTAAAATGGTCCTATTTTATCTCTCACATTGTCCGTTTGCTCGCGGCGTTGCCACTGCGTTAAGGGTATGTTTAATGCCATATGATTCACAAAACAATCGGAATTCTCTTGAAGTGAACGCTGTGCCTCGATCGCTGGTAATACGGGTAGGTACGCCAAATAAACTTATTACACCCTCTATAATCTTAATCACTGGTTTAGTACTAGTCGTCTTCACCGGTTCAATTACCGTACATTTTGTAAATGCATCTACTACCACTAAAATAAATTTATTTTTACCTAAACTTGTTTCAAATGGTCCTACATGATCGATGTGGATGTTTTTGAGGGTGGTAGACAATGGTACAGTGAACACATCTTGTCGAACTTGCATTGTCTTATTTATTTAATGTAACACGACGTTTCGGTTAGTAAGTATCTCCAACCGTTATACGAGTTTACACTTGATACAAAGTATACAATATCAAGTGTAAACTCGTATAACGGTTGGAGATACTTACCAACCGAAACGTCGTGTTACATTAAATAAATAAGACAATGCAAGTTCGACAAGATGTTATCATCGATGTGGATGGTATGAAATGGTACCGAAGTCTTCTCGATTGGATGTAGTTTGCCGACATTTTTTTTAGGGAAGTGTTTTTGTAATACGAACAACTTAGCACTAACACATGCACTAACATATTTTGACACAAATCTTCTCATTCCAGCAAACCAATAATTTGTTTTTATTCTCTTAAGTGTATTTTCGATGCTTGAGTGTCCATTTTTATCATGGCAAAGAATACATATTTGCCATCTAGCTGCCTTAGGTACCACTCATAAACTATGATGATCAGGAAATTTTCTAAATAATTTATTATTTCTTAGTGCATACTCGGCAAAATAGAACTTATTACTGTAATTTTTCTCTCCTTGTAATATTTCCCTGATTCGAAGAAGAGTATCGTCTTATAATTGTGCACTTAACATACAGTCACCCTCAGTTATATCGACCCCACAAACTTCAACTTTAATTTGTCCTTCAGGGTACCTACTTAAAGCATCGACATGACGCCTCGATGAGCCCGGTCGATATTTTATGTCAAAAGTAAAATCTTGAACGTCTAACCACCATCTAGCCACTCGCGGTATTAGGTCCTTCTTTGTAAATGTAGTTCTCAAAGAATTACAATCTATATATACCTTAAATCTAGGCAATTCAAACAGATAGGTACGGAAGTGTTTTAGAGCGTAAACAACGGCCAACGTCTCTAGTTCATATGAGTGATACATTTTTTGCTCTAATGTCGTCTATTTACTATAATAAGCAACGACATGCTGCCTATTATCCTTTACTTGTATAAGTACCGCTCCAAAACCTAGCAAGCATATGTGTGTAACTCAGTGGTTAATTCTATATTAAAAATAGATAAAAAAGGTCTCGAGGTAAGCATCTTTTTTACAGTTTCAAAAGACGTTTGTTGCTCCACTGTTCACCTCCAACTTATATTTTTTTGCGTTAGCCTTGTCATTGGTGCTGTAAGCTTTGCAAAATCCTTGCAAAACTTACGAAAATATCCAGCTAAACCAAGGAACTGTCTAACTTGTTTTACTGTTTTAGGAGCTTCCATTTTTAAAACTGTCTTTACTATCCGTCGGTTTAAGGTCGGGGCACACAAATCCGTACCGAGGACGCACCGTGCCCGCAGCGTAGCTCGGCCGTGTCTCGATTGTCAACAACACTATAGTAATCATATGGCGAAGTCTTAACATCAGCGCAGCATGCCGGAGCATGTGCATGCAGAAGAAAAATTACAGTAATAAGTTCTATTTTGCCGAGTATGAACTAAGAAATAATAAATTATTTAGAAAATTTCCTGATCATCATAGTTTATGGGTGGTACCTAAGGCAGCTAGATGGCAAATATGTATTCTTTGCCATGATAAAAATGGACACTCAAGCACCGATAATACACTTAAGAGAATAAAAACAAATTGTTGGTTTGCTGGAATGGGAGGATTTGTGTCAAAATATGTTAGTGCATGTCTAAATTGTTCGTATTACAAAAACACTTCCCTAAAAACAATGTCAGCAAACTACATCCAATCAAGAAGACTCCGGTACCATTTTATACCATCCACATCGATCATGTAGGACCATTTGAAACAAGTTTAGTTATAAATAAATTTATTTTAGTGGTAGTAGATACATTTACAAAATTTACGGTAATTGAACCGGTGAAGACGACTAGTACTAAACCAGTGATTAAGATTATAAAGGGTGTAATAAGTTTATTTGGCGTACCTACCCGTATTATCAACGATCGAGGCACAGCGTTCACTTCAAGAGAATTCCGATTGTTTTGTGAATCATATGGCATTAAACATACCCTTAACGCAGTGGCAACGCCTCGAGCAAACGGACAATGTGAGAGATACAATAGGACCATTTTAAATATGCTTTCGACCACAAGTTCTGAAAATGATACTAGAGGTTGGGATACTCACTTAAAGAAAATTCAAAGTGCCCTTAATACATCATTTAATAAGGGGATAGCTACTACCCTAGCAAAAGCTTTGTTGGGTTATCAGCCGAGAACCATGGCAGAGGGTATATTGCTCAATTCGATTGGTAGTGAGGTGGAGAAATTAGACATTAAAGATTTAAGAATGAAAATGAAGCATCACATCCAAGATGACCAGAAGAGGCAAAAGGACCATTTTGATCGATTGCGCAAGGAGGCAAAGAAATTTGCAGTGTCGGATTTGGTGTTGGTGATGATTACAAGTGAACCTAGCTCTGGTGTAAGTAGAAAGTTAAATCCGAAGTTCAAGGGACCGTTTAGGGTATCCAAGGTTCTATCAAATGACAGATATAAAGTTGAAGATCTCAGAGAAGACAGTAAATGCTACAAAAGTGTTGTAGCAGTTGACAAGATGAAGCCTTGGATCGCTGTAGTAAGACCAGATGATGAGTAGTAATATGTTGCCGCCCTTCTACTGCTTAGGTTGTCGCCTAATGATGGTGGGTTGTAGCCCAACATTAGGGTTGTTGCCCAAAATGAAAGAGATTTGGATGAAGAATTTGATGCCAACTTCACGTGAAAGATTTGATGCCAACTTCACAACCGTTAACTCATCCCAACCGTAACACACAGCCATTTCGTCTATCTTATCAATCAATTTCTTAATACTCACACTACTCACTTGCGGATCAAATGTCGCGATCATAGTTTCATCACATACCGGCACTTTCGATACACAGTTTTTATACAACTTCCAACGATAATTTTTCTTTTTACTATTACTTGCTGAACTCGAACTGCTCGAACTACTTGAACTACTTGAGCTCGTTGACGGGTCACGGCGCCTTTTTATTCCCCGACGATCGCGGCGACGATCATTGTGTTTTGTTTTACTAGTTTTACTTATTGTAAAACTCTCAAAACCTCAAAACAACCGGCCGAATAGAATATGATAAGGAACAAGCGACAAACAAAAAAAATCCCTTCTCATAAAAATCAACCTTCTTCAAAATCTTTACCTAAACACCTTTTTTAAAACAAACACACATTCCTTTGCCTTTCTCACGTTAAGTGCTTACACCTGCAGTTTATCCTACTTGAAACCCTCTTGTAAATAAAGTCATAAATAATAACTATGTTATAATTAAATATGACTTAAAAGAATACCGCTAACATACTACATTTAAAATGTTAATTATTGTAACTATAATAAAACCTATAATATTTAATTAAATATAAAGGTATCTTACAAACATAAGACTATCTTGTTTCAGCAAACATTTTTCTATTTAGCCCCGAAACTTTTAAACGCAAAGTTGCCACCCTCATGCCACCAGTAATACCTCTTTTAAACGTTACTTTCTCACTGACTCACTTATTAACCTTTTTTGTATACCTTTGGACCAATTATGAGAGAGCTTTAGCCATATACAGATTATTAAATATATAAAGTTATTTATTGTTTATAGTTTGGTTTTAAAAGGAAAACACATGTATATTAAAATTGAAATAAAAAGAATAGGATAATATAATAAAATAGGTTATACATACGGTAAAATATCTTTTGCTAATAATTTATATTTAGTCGAAAACTCAAAATTAAAATTATTATTATTAAGTCCATTTTCCACCAAACTTCTCGTAAATTCAATACAAAATAATCTGATACGCGCGAAAATATCAAACAAATTTGAACGCTCCGCTACCGTTTATCACGTACGCATCCTTCCGTCATGCGCTCGAAATTTGATCCTGTCTATTTATCGAAACCGATAAACACTCGTGCGGCAGCCTTTGATGTTCTATTAAAAGAATATTAAAATCATTATTTGCTAAGTTACCTTGCCTAATTTTGGAAAACCAAAAAGTGACTTTTGTTCGCCAGTTTTATTGGAACAGTGTAGATAAACACATTTATATCTAGGCATTTTGAAAAAATAGATGCGATTAGAAATTGCACCCAATACAGACTTGCGGGGACTGACTCCCGTACTATGCGACAAGACACCGGCGACTTCTTGAGAGGCGTGACTTTGAAATCGACGATTTCTTTTTAGTTTCGCATCTGGTTATATTTAATCTGTGACAGGTTTAAATTTAAAATCCTTACTAAGTCTACATTTTATTCTGCTGCCATTAATAGCCGATATTAAAGGTGGATTTTGATCAGTTGATATATTATGTTCTTATCTGCTAGTATATCTTCTGACACCTGGAATTAGCATTTTGTTCTGCCTTTATTTAAATCTAGATATAAAAATCGTGTAAATAACTACTACAGGCTCTATTATTTATTCAATTCGAATTTTTTTTTGTATCAACATTGAAATTGGCATTAGGGAGCAGCAGAGTTTAGTTGTAGTAGGTCCACAGTCAATTTGCTTCAAATGCATCACCTGATTTCTTGGAGATAACATACCGATTTAGTTCCTATATGTTAACGTCTTTAAAACGTCTCATGCACACAAACACCCTGCATAGACATTTTGAGAAACATGGATTTCGGTTGTCTAAAAATAGGAAACTTCTGAAAGCTAATCATTTTTGATCGCAGGCGATTAGTTTTAGTTTCTAGGTTCCATGGGTTTCCTAAGTCCATTTCTTGCCGCAGTTTATTTGTGAATGACTTAGAAGACTGTCTAAAGTATTTCAATTTTTTAATATTTGTAGATGATTGACTTTAATTGATATTTGACAGGTAATGATAACAAGAATATTGATTTACTTCTGACTACTATATTAATCAGAGTATACCGCATCTTAGAAATTATATAAAACTTTTATACAATGTTCAAACCCTTTTAAGGTGTCGGTATTTACAATTCGTACTAAATAATTAACAGCGCAGCGGGAGTATTAGCTATGCTCAGGTTATTTACTTCCTTCAACGTTTAGGAACAGGCAGCCACAAAATTAAACTTTTAAAGAGCCATTAATTATTAATAAGATATCCTTTTTAACACTTAATCAATAACAACAAATGTTGAATATTAATTAGTAGCTAAATTTTTGTAAAAATTAAATTAAAAATAGACGCTTTTTTTTATTTATGGCTAGTTAAATAAAATGTTATCTCGGACATCGTAGCTAGGATTTGCGATTGAAGCCTTACTTGTCGGTAAGTTACTTGCATACATCGGAGGATATAGACCATATGCATTTTTATCATGCGAAATTTTGTAAATGAGTTAAAAATGTTGAGTGTCTTACATTATTACTACATACTGTTATTTTTACTAAATATAAGTCATTTGATGGACCTAACGTGCTCGTCCGAGGGTTACGAGAGATTGATCATTATATTCTTGAAAATGTTAAGCAGGTGCTACAAAGAACTTAATACCGGTTGACTAATTGTATTTCTCAGACAGTTAATCTTAATTTAAGTGATGAGCACTCCTCAATGACGTGGTCTGCCTTTTTTTTCTCCTAACTCTAGTGACATCTTAACCCTTAACTCGTAATATTGGTCTAATAGATCAAGCACGTCAGATTTCTGCTAATTACGACCACACTGTAGGCTCTATGTGTACATCCCTCCACATACCTTCCAACTAGACTGTGCTACGCATAATGTTTTAGTATCTCTTCGACTCTTTTAGCAGTTGCGTAGCATTAAGGGCGAATTTTAAAACGTACAGGTCTAAGAGGCCAGTTGTTACGAATTACGTAGTTTTTATAAAAGGTATCCCAGACCAATTGTAACATATTGCATACTAATGAAAAATTAAGTATTTTGTGTCATAAAATTTTTAACTTCTTACCAATAATCATTAATTTTAAACGTAGGATGGATAGGTCTGATCCTAGTAGTACAGGTTGGAGTAAATGCGTCAATCTGGCTGATCTAGATTTTGCTGAGAAAATACAAACAATGATACATTCCGAGAATAAGGATTTATGTTTATCTGATTAAGAGGCTGAAGATGTTTTAGATAATTTGGACGAAGATCCAGGTTATGTTATTCAAGAAAGTGAAGACTCTAGCGATGAAGAATTGCATTCAGACTTCGAACTAGATGAACCTCTGGATAATCAACAGCAGACTAGATCCGACGATCCCTTACAAGCAGAATTGAACATATTTCAGGGAAAATATAGTGTTCAGTGGCAACAAAAGTTACAGAAACACTGATATAGTCGAGCTAAAGGCTTTGCTTGATGCTATCTTCAATTAAGAAATCTTGTCATAAAAATATGCTTTAAGTATTTTCTGAAGATCCTTTACGTTAATTAATATTTAGAATGATAATGTCTTTGAATCCTTTTAAGTCATTATTTAATGATTAAAAAATAAAAATGATAAAATATAAAATTTTCTTTTTTAATTTTATTTTTTGTGTCCTGGTCCAATAGACCATATTATGTTTCGAATTATGTTAAAATTTTTACATTACGGGTTAAGGGTTAAATATTAGTGTCCAATGAAAAAATTCATCATAGGCTAAATTTTGCCTTCCTTCAGCAAGAGTTATTTAATAAAGTAGAAAAAAACCTCTTATCCATCTTCGGTGTGTCTTTCTGTCAAGCACATTCTTTAGTGATATGACAGCTACACATTTCGCTATGCCGAATATAGGCTCGTGCCTAATGGCAGTTTCGCGGATCCCATTCTAGCAAGGGAGTTTGTTTCCTCGTTATAAGCATTCGATTAAAGTTTCAAAAAGGCAGTCAACAACAAAAATGCTGCTTATCGCAAAAGACCCAAGCTCTGCAAATGATGTCAAGTTAGTTGCAGTGAGAAATACGTGAAAAATATAATGAAAAAGTGAAGAACAAATTTATCAATTGCCCAAATGGATCCATATGGTTCTCGACTGTAGCAAAAGCAGTTAGTCAAGGTTTCTGTAGGTCAAAAATTTCACCATTGACTAGGGAGGATGGTCCGTTGCAATATCCATAATGGAAAAGGCAGACTTGCTAGGTCAGATATTTGCTTCAAAGTCTACGGTAAACCCACAAGGCAAAACACCACCGATATTGCCAAGAAAGACTTCCTTGATGTCAGAGATAGTATATCGTGAAATAGGCTGAAAACTTGCACGAATTTAATCAATATCCAAAAAAGGAGAAAAGACGGTGCCCTTCAATTATCATCCGATTAAATTAGTCTCAACAATTGCCAAGCTAATGGAGAAACAACATCATTAGCGACCATCAGCACCGACTACAATTTGGTCTATGTCACGCTTGTTTGGACATGGGCTATTTTGAAATATGGTAAATCCCGTGCAATACTTTGCCGCTGTCTTCGCCAGTTTGCTTCTTAGATATGAAGGTACTGGAAGCCATATGTCTTAGCATGATTATGTAGTGGGAATTGTTAAAGCGGCGGCTTTAACACTTGGTGCTCTCTTTATGACGAAGAGGCTGTATACACCAGCTTTTAATTCTTTACAAGGCGTAGATTTGTCTATCTCTTAAGTCTTGCTCTTACATGTGAAGCTTTGCATCCAAATACACTTTAAAGCTGCTTGATTGCATCCAGAAAAGGGTCGTACATCTTATAGGGAATCCCGACATAACTAGGAGCTTAGATAGTTTAGTACATAGAATAAAGGTGGCGGACCTTTTTATAGATACCACCATGGTAAATTCTCTTCTGAACTAACTATATCATTCCACCTAAAGCCATACAGGCATAAAGACAGGCAGAGCCGACTCATGAAAGTTGAGTGCATATATGCAGATGCCTAAAACGTCGCTATACGGGACTCCTCGTTATGGAGAAGTGCAAGTCTGGAGAATTAACTTCCATAGACACCTTTGTAGCACTGGCGCTTCTCGTGATATTCGAGTACTATAGGCTGTGCCCTTTTGTGTCAGTGTATTTCGTTAAAAATACCTATATAGCCAGCATCATGACAGGCTGAATCCTGGAGTCCCGTATCAGTTGCCCTAGGATCTTTATAGTTTCCAGTTCAAACTGGGAGCTCACCTTTTCATCCGTAATAGTATTATTGGAGGTCTGTTATCTAATCAAATTAAGATGACTGTGATTACAACATACTATACCCATAATTTAAAATTTTCAACACATCGAATACTTTTGCTCGAAAGGCAGTAGTGTGTTCCTTCAGCAAGTAGGGTTTGTTACTATATGAGACCCCACGACAGAAGATTGCACCAGTTCTGTCGTTCACTTTAGAGCCTGTCTGCTTTATGCGTCATAGCAGATAAAGCAGTGACAAGAATAATGTAATATTTAAATTTAGTGCATTTTTTAACTCGACTTTATCAGCCGAGAGCGCTAAGTTTCACTGAATACGCAGGTGCCATACAATTAATATCTTCCATTTTCAAAAAAGAACATATGTTTTGTAAAAGAAGAAGATGTTCATCTGTATATATTACAACTAAAGGGAGAAGTAGATATAGATAGTATTTAGCTATACATATTTAATTTTGTAAATTGAAGAAGAAAAGACAAAAAATCTATAAGGGACTATGAATATAAGATAAATTACTAGATTTTCTTAGAAGATTGAAGTTGAGAAGTTAGCATTCAAACGCTCCAATGAATCGTCCACGAATCCAGTGTCGACTGCATCAGAATAGTCACCCTCCTCTTCCTCCTCTTCAAAGTGTTCAAGTTCTGGGGCAGGCCTATGAGACCTTTCTAAGTGACGTTCGTCGACGTCTTCTGAAAAAAGATCATTGGCAATGTGTTCCTTCTCTTGCTCAGTATCGTGTTCATCTTGCCCTTCGCTCTCTTGTTATCATAATTATAATAATGAGATAAATGAGCCTAATGGCTATGCTTCCTTGGAAGAGAAAATTGGCTCACCTCAGTTCTTATAGCAAAAACATTGTTCTGCTGTAATTCTTTCCATGCTCAGGACCATATTATTAAATTCTGGTACTTGTAAACTATCTATAATGATGCTATCAGCTACATTGCCATTATCCCGTACTTCACGTTTCTATAGATGTTTTGTTTAATCTTCAGGTTCTAATGCCTTCCAAGAGGTTTGTTGTCGCTGGCTTTATACTCTGTTAGGTTTAATTGGTTGGATCCATGTTATGGACTTAAATTGCGAGAAATCTATAAATCTTATTATATTCCATTTATAGATTTCTTATTGATAAAGGTAGCACGTAGGGGCTTTTACAGCCGTATCTTTACCTTTTATTGCTTTATGAATTTGAGTAATGTGCAGTGATCAGCTACACCTCTAGCTAGGTAAAATTGAGTGGCATTAGTGTTTAAAAAAAACAAAAATGCAAATAAATTCATTATCTATCCAGTTTTTCGCTCCGTCTGTCATTCCTCTTTTTCCCTGTTATCTTGGTTATATTGTTCTCTCGGTGGAACTACGAAGGTAGTGGTAATTTGCTTTAATTAGTTAATTTCGGTATTTTGATTGTGTAGGTTTTTTAATATATCACAGCTATTGAGTGAACTATTTTTACTAATATAGGCAATTGGTTCTTGTTCCAAAATGTAACATTAATTTTTAAAATAAAAGTTTAAACCGCACCATACAGCACCAAGATTAAAAATTACACCTACCTTGGTTTCTTGAAGCACTTGGATGGAATAACTTTTTCTGGGGGTGGGGGAACGGGGAACCATGCTTATTTTCGGCACAAACACGTTAGACTGGGTATTAATAGGTTTGCTTTCTAGTGCAAAAACTCTTGATGGACTATGCTACGTCAGCGCCAAGCTCGACTTTGTATGGTTATTGTAAATACGAAATTATGTAGTTAAGAGACGATAAATAATGTAATATATATAATAGTTTCGTAAACACATAGAATCTTATATACATTAGTTATAATTTTTTTAAATGATCATTTTTAGTAAGTTTTTTATTGCCCTTTTGTCTGTTATTTTTCTATTGTTTTATTATTTATACTTACTTCAGTCTTAAGAATAATAAATTTTCTGCTTGCACTAAAATTTATAAATTATCAGCCAAACTAAAACTAACGGAGAAATAATAGCTACTTCTTTTTATTTCTATAAAAAGAGAACGATAATGCTTCACTGATGCTATTTTTTCTCATCATAGGCCCGAAAATATTGCTCTGTTAAGTATTATACCCGAGTGGATAATAAAACTTCGTGTCAACATTCAGTTTGTAAAGTCCAGTCATAATCTTAGAACCTAAGTTTGTAGTAAAAAAATGTGTAAAATCCCTTAACTGGATGACACTTATTATCCTGGATAGTTAAAATTATAACCCTTCCTTTAAAGTCACAGTTTTTTTTTTAGAAGATTTACCATTTAATCAAACTAATTTTTCGTTGTTCACGGTAATACATTTTTATTTTATGCAAACAAATAAGCGAAATAATTATTTAAGGATGCAGTGTAAATTAACGCATGCAACAAAACTCAAGATCCATCTGATCCCAAGTCCAATGTACTGGGCGTTTTTCATATTTAATTTGGGTTTGTAGTTAATAAAGGAGATACGTTTTTTTTAACTTGTGGCTTAGGCTTATTGTTAAGTTTAATTTCCACACAAGACTTGAGTTAATCGGGCTGGGTTGGGTATATACCCACGAAATACCCATTCAACAAATATCTCTCTTAAGTGTCAAAATACCCTGGCATTGTCATGCAATTGAAATTTATAGATAATTGAAGAAAACACGATAGTGCCTCACCGATTTCCTACTAGATAGCCCCTAAAATGAAAAGTATGATGCACGTTAAATTTGTGTTGGGCTATGGTTGGTAAAAAGTAAGTAAGAGAAACGCTATAATTCTCTTTTTATAAAAACTTCTTATTGGAAGTTAGTACACTTACCTCCACATCTTCGTTGCCCGTCTATTCCTTGGTTGCCACTCAGTCAGTGATTATTCGCTTAACTCGATTGCCTCGGAGTAAACTTAGCGGTCTTGGGATGAGAGATTCTTTTCAAAATTAAGATATTATGATTTACACAGTTGAAAGTTGTAAAGAAATCGCAAAAAGGCTGTAGTTGTCGAATAATCCTTGTAAATTTAAGCAATGCATTTACGACAGATAAATAGATATAAAGTTATAAACACCTTAAACGATACTTTAGTGAAGCTCTTAACAACAAGTCAAGATAAACATTCCCCAGAAACTAAAAAAGACGAAAAAATAAGCGAAGAAACAAGAAAACTAATGCAAGAATAAAGAAACAAAAAAAGTAAAGAAAAATCCACAGAGGAAGAGTTAAGGGCAATAAACAGACAAATCAAACGAATCATAGAGTATAATAAAAGCATAAAGGTACTTCAAACAAAACTTGTGAATGGAAGGAAAAATTATACAAAATGAAAAACAAATATAAGAGATAGGAGAGCTTACCACCAATAGAAAGAAGATATTTAATATAGTAGAGGAAGTCTATAAACTCCTTTACAAAAGTCAATATGAATATAGTGACGAAGAAAATCCTAAACTCGAAGTCGTAGGGGGACATTGTCAGCCAAGGATCAGAAGAGCTTCTTGATATTGCCATAGAAGAAATAGAAAAAGCGTTAAAAAACAGGAAAAATAATAAAGCGCAAGGGGAAGAAAACATAGTTACAGACACAATAGACTTACTGCTTAACATAAAAGAGCTTTTTAATCTCTGTCTATTCAATAACAAAGTCCTTAAAAACTGGCATAATTCCATTCTAGTGCTTTACAAAAAAGAAGATTTAGCAGAACTAGGGAACTACCGATCAATAACCTCTTAACTCACATTTACAAACGGTTTACCCGACTGGAAAATAAATTAGATTTCTATCGAGCTGTGAAACAGTCAGGCTTTGGTCAAAAAACTTATAGAAAAGACAATTGAATACAACATAGCTTTATTTATGGCATTCGTGGACTTCCACAGAGCCTTCGATACAATACATTGTGGAATGCACTTTAGGATTATAGAGCTGACTACCGATATACCAAACTACATGGTATCACTACTCAATTATAATATCTATAAAAATGCAACATTGATGGTAAAACTAGATGAAAATATCTACCTCCTAACTATTGAACGTGGTATGCGGCAACGCGACACGATGTCATCAAAATTGTTTTATTATAGTTATGGACAGTGCATTTAAACAATTAGACTGGAGTTAGGGAAGTATAAAAATAGGTGGCAAATTATAACAACTTACGTTTTGCTGATGAAATCGCCCCTGCAATGCCAAAAGTTTTGAGAAAGCCCCTATTTAATACTGGAATGAGCTCAAAAAATACACTCTTTTTTTTAGACTGCTGATGTATAATTACTTCGAGTTGCAAATTAAATTTATACTGATTTTTAATTTTTTCATTTATTTTCTCTAAGAGAGCACATTCGTTGTTTTGGCATATAGGCGAAAAATTGAAAATTTGCACATTCGTGATTTTGGCATTGAGGAGCAGAGTTGCAACAAGTCAAATTTAAATAGACTTAAGTCTTAAGTTTTACGTCACATCCAAAATCAAAATGATTTCAGTTTTAAGTCAAATCGAGTTCAACATTCAAATGATTTAAATCTTAAGTCTTGACTTAAATCGTTTTATTTTAAGTCAAGTCATTTTACTAAAGACTTAAGTCAAAATAGCATGATTTAAGTCAAATTTATGACTTAAGTCTTTAATTTTGATTTAAATCATTATGCGGTCAGTTACGTCATAAAAGATTTAAATCAATCAATCAATATGATATGATTTAAGTCGATTTTTTTACTTAAGTCTTAAATTTTGATTTAAATCATTATGCAGTACGAGTTAAGTCATTGATATATAATGTCAAAAAAAGGTACGATCTAAATCAAAATTCTCAAGCGAATATAACAAAAATTACATTCAAGAATTTATATTTCGTACATTTTAATATTATTTTATTACTGGTACACTGGTACTTACTATTACTGGCTAATATGTGGCAGAAATGCAACTAGAAGATCACCTTTATCTAATTTTATAAGTTATCACAATGGGTGATCACAATTAAATTGTTCAACGTTATAGGATAGGTTGTTATAGGATAGGGGCTGCACTGGTGAGTACTGTAGGCAAGTAACATTACTTTTTTTGACAAGTAACATATAAGTAAAATACACTTTTCAAGCTGGCTGAACCTGAAAGCAAGCTTTTTGTTTTAATGTTTCGTTACAATATTATTAAGTTATATTATAGATACCACCCGGCACCCTGAGGAAATAAAACCACTATATTAGAACTTTAAAAATGTTTATATTAAAGTTAAACACAGCTGAACCTAAGGAACATACATTCAAGTAAGAAAATAAAACAAGTACCTAAATTTACAGGGAAAATTAAACCAACTTAAACAACTTTTTTTAAATATATACATAATACATACATTTGTCACAGAAAGTATTTTTTTAAATTTGGACACTAAGCAATGTTTTTAATTAAGCTATCAAATGGACCATTCATGTCTAGTAAAAAGAGGCCCGTGCGTCTTCTTGACTTGGGAGCAGGGAAGAGAACCTACCCAAAGCCAGAAGAACGAACCTCTCTCAAAAAGCCTGTCTTTAGTGTCAAAAGGGACAGTTCTCCTGAACTATTAGCCCTTTCGACCAATAGGATGTGTTTATCTCTCCCGGGGATGCTCTCTGGTCCCAAATCAAAAATCGACCCCTTATATGTCATGTGCGTATAATGTAGTAGAAAGTATTATTGTCTTTTAATAATACTAGGTTTTCAAAATTTAAATCAGAGAGTGCATGCCGCCTAGGAGAATTGATGAATGTTGCAAACGAAAACAATCTTTCGACGGGTGCCGAAGATGGCAAAACAGCGTTGAATTTAATAAAAGCCCGCTTAATGCATGGATATTTATTTAACATTTCAATATTATTTTCAGAATCTTGCAAGTATTGCAAATATTGCAATTCAAATTCATTTAAAGAATTAACTGTGGCTAGATTTAAGGAATCACTTGTGTCGCTAAACTCAAAAAAAAATCAGTTTCGAACGTATTTTCGGAACATTTCACCGCATTTAGTTCTGACTTTTTCTCAATAGAATTAAGTTCAGAATCAGATACTGCCTGAATGACTATATTTTTCAACTCAGTTGTACTTAGGGCCAACCCAGTATCTTTAAAAGCATTCCATTAACCAACGCAATTTAAATTTCGGATGAGTAATAGTGGCAACTAAAGCAAACCGTGACAATTTTGTTAAAGAAAAATAGCTTGCAAATCGCACTGTTAAAGAGTTTAAACAGCTCTCTACTACTAAATTTAAGTATCTAAAACTTTGAGTCTTTATTCTATGAAATTTAACATACAAGCTTCCGATTGTTGGGAGAACGCTACCAAAGTAGGTATTTTGATCGCCTTGCAATATGTCGATAGCATATGCTAAAGGCTGAAGAATTTTAATGTACTCTTCAATATTTTCCAGATCAGATTCTTTAAGAACCTGTGATTTTAAATCTAATTTGTCAAACAAAACATTAAGTTTATCTTTTTCCTTTAAAATTTGGGCTAATGCATCATAATAGGAATTCCATCTAGTGACCCCTGGATAACTAAGGTTTCCCAACCCAACCCAACCCAACCCAATGTTTCTTTAACAATCTCTGCAGACTTTGGGCGGCCACACTTATTCCATAATAAGGAACACTAAATTCATTATGGTCGTGTGCTTACTACGTAGGGAATAACTTTTGTTTATTGTTTTAATTATATCTGCTGTAGCTATTAAATTTATCGTATAGGTCACACAACGGAAATGATCGGGTAAAATGAAATGGCTGTTACTTTGATCAACATATTCAGAGGTAATTGATGTTGGCAATATCAATTCGTCTTTATTTTCATCGTTTAACTCTGAAGCCTGTGATATCGTTTCTTCGTCATCGTCACACTCTTGCTCTTCGTTTTGGACTGTTTGCAAGATAATATCCCCGTGAAGATTTATTCCGAATTCCTTGAAAGCTTTAATGAAGTTGGAACCATTATCAGTTACCGTTCCTATAATTTTTGTTTCAGACAAGCGAAAAAAATTGTTAATATCATCTAACATCTCTGCAATTTTGTCAAATGAGTGTGTTCCACTAAAGCGTCTGCATGCTAATGCGATTGATTTTCGTTGAAGTGTTCGGTTATCGATCCAATGACATGTCACTCCCAAAAAGCTTCTTTTCTTGGATGATCAGATATCAGCTGTGGTACAACAAATGGCACATCTTGTAGCAAAGATTTAACGTTACTAAAAAAGTTAGTACTTAGCGACGTTATTTTTTTTACAGCTGTTGTTCTGGACATAACTTTCAAATTAAATCCATCAAACATCTGAATAAAATTGGGATTGCTAAGGACTGTAACGGAGCTTATGGTATTAACAACAAATTTAAGAAGCCGCTGGTCGAATTGATCTTGCGTAATGGCACTTGCCTGAGCTATACTATATCTAATATCTAGCTGCTTGTTGCTCTTAAATGGCTTCTGAACCTGCTCAGACTCTGAGAGTTTATCATCCTTTTTATATTTTGATTTTAGACTTTGTTTTTTAACTCTTTTGTATTTAGTATAGTCATTAAACGCTGTGGCGTGCTTAACCTTTAAATGCCTTATAAAATTTGCTGTTACTGTTGTTTTTCCTTTAATGGATTTCGTGCCTTTACAAATTTGACATATTGCAGCAATATTAAAATTATTACTTCGGCTAACAATTTAAAAAAATTTGCCATCAAATAATGCTGATTCATTTTATGTTTCTTCATTATCTTCATCTTCTTGAGGACAGCATGAACTAGAAGTTGATCCGAAAGCTTCATTAATTTCCATTACAGATCTTGGGTCACTTGGTTTGATATAGTTTTTTATTTTATTTTGTGGCTTTACCAATGACTTTACGTTAAAATAATCCTCTATTTTGGTTCTAAAATTGTTCCTGGCCTCAGTAGCTGGGTCGTAGTTAGGATCTCTCTCATCAGTCTCATCTTCGCTTGGAGCGAAAGAATCTTCTAGAGTTTCTAGATCGTCACTCTCAGTGTCTAAGAGCATTTCGTCATCCAACTCTAAGTCTTCCTTGGACATTCTGTAAATAAACACGAATTTCAGTATAACCTATTCTATAGTGACAGTGACCCTTCTATGCTATTTTTATTGAAACAATTTTATTATAACGTATTTACTTGATAAGTTTTTTCTTCTTATGGGCTTATTTATCAACCGATTAAAAAATTTATTGTATCAAAATATTGGAAGTAGAAAGTGCATTTAAAAAGTATTTGTTCCCGATACCGTTCTATTTAATAAAATTGAGTTATTGTTAAACTTAAAAATACAGATTTCGAAATTTTAAACAGGCGTGTGCCGCGTAAAACATTTAGGAAATTAAATACGATTAAAACTATTTTTCGGTGATTACTTGATTTACCCATGTCATGTGTTCATGTGTTCATTCACCCCCAACCCAACCAAAGTGTATTGCTATTGTTAGTTATAAATCGTAAATTTGTCACTTTTTATATTAGGCATTGCGCTTCCAAGTTCTAGTTCAGTCAGTGTCAGTGATATCTATTGTCGGGTCTGGTAAGGATTATGAACCCACAATTTTCGGTATTTTTCAAATTTTAATCGATAGTCTGTGGTTTATAGAATACATTAAAAGTGACATTTCAGTGCGGTTCGCGGCATTTAAAACTGTTGTTTACATCTTTTTGGGGAGTTTTTTTGCAGAAAAACGTATTTTTTTGTTTTAGTTCAATTTCAAAGTGTTCAGTTATCAATATCCACCCAAGAAATATTAAAAAAATGTAAGTTTTTTGATAATATCTACCTTCATAGTAATGGAATTTATAGGTGTTTTTAACCAAGTTTTTACTTCATTATTATAAAATAAAACTACCCTTTCATAGTTAAATAAGTTTAGAACCATCTAATCTTTAATAATTATGCCAAATAATACAAAAATACTGTAAATTGTGTGGGTTCATAATACTTACCTTAACCCTATTGTCTATTGAGTATCCCTTTCTCAAATAAAATAGATTATAAAAAACAAACGGAAACATTATAATTATATTATTCCTTACCTGTTTGGATTAATAAACAAACACAATCCAAAAACTTCACTTCACAAATCACAAAAAGTGTTTTTTTGCCCAGGGACACGTCTAATATTTTACTAATCTGGCAGAAAACAATAGCACAACACAATAATGTCTGTCTGTCACGATACAATACGAGGTCTGTGATTCCCCCAACAAAAATGCCCAGTAGTACGCACACGCAAGATTATACGATTGTTTGCAAACAAAATTGGAATCGACTAGTCGGAAGTCGATTTTCGATTTCAGTTGACGGGCATGAGAGCGTCGGTCGACGGCACACTCGGCACTGAAGTATGATTGATCTTCCGCTACGCGATGAATACTACTACTGACTTAAATCTTTTCTTTAAAAACTTAAATATTTTCCAAATAAATTAAATGGTTTACCTTGTTAAATCTTTTATAAAAACTTAAATCATTTTTATATGACTTAAATCATTTTTAGATGACTTAAATCGTTTCTCGGTGACTTAAATCATAACTTCTGATTTAAGCCTTTTATTACTGACTTAAGTTTTTTTTATTTTAGACAAAAGTATTTAAGTCACAAATAATTTAAAAAATGACTTAAATTTTAAGTCTTAAGTCAGCATTTTTGAAATGAATTAAAATAAAATGACTTAAGTCATTAAAATGATTTAAATCAAAAAAACGATTTAAGTTTTCTAGACCCTTGCAACTCTGTTGAGGAGACGATCTGCTATTCTCGGACAATCTAGAAGAAATGCGGTTAATGTTGCAGGACCTGTAAAAGGTAAGTGGAAAAGTCAAAAACTAAATTCCTAACAAGCTGTGGCTTGAAGATTGGCAGAGCCGAAATTCAAATGGTAGACAGATGTATACTTTGGCCATGAGATCAGCATCTCAATGGATAACCAGACATACGAACTAAAGGGAAAGCACACTTTCATATGGACAATTTTTCGAAGAAAGATGTTTTCAATAGTGCAATTCCCGTAAATCTAAAAAAAGGGTTTTCGATTAGTACATGCTACCAGTAACATATATAACATACATCCTAACACCAACAACAGCTAAGAAATAGAAGTTACACAGTGGAAGATGGAGAAATCCATGTGTGACCTTAAGGGACCAAATAATAAACGAGGATTCGCGCAGAAGAACCGTTGTCAACGATGTGGTTGGATCTATTGCGAGGATGCCAGCAACTGCATACAAACCCCACAAAACAGATTAAATTGGGAGGCCTATATTCAACAATGAACAGAGAAGGCTGAATGATAATGATTAAACTGCACGAAAAAGTGAAAACATAGCATCGTTGGTGCAATTGTTACTCAAAGATCTATAGGGGTAAATCTTTTATATTTGCCTAGAACCCTCTTTTTAAGTATTTTTTCAATGATCATGGATATCGTGGGAAGGAGTTTATTTGGACAATAATTAACTTGATCTCTACCACCTCCTTTAAGTAACGAAATTATAATTGTCGTGGTCAGGCAGCTTGGAAAAGCTCCATTTGAAAATGCCTTAAAAGTGTTAGAGCTAAAACACACGGAGCTGTTTGGGAGCGTTTTGTGCCGAGTCGGCCGCCGATCGGCAGCCGACTCGGAGCATCGTTAATGGGCTTTGTGTGTTTCAAAACACACGAGAAACTTTCAGAGTCGGCGGCAGCGCGTACCCTCGCATCAACCATGTGCCGAACGCGTTTTTATTACTTCAGTCAGCGGATCATTTATGGGTATTCAGTGCTGCGAAACACACGCAGAGCGTTTTTCGAGCTGTTTGAAAAGGCAGTGTTGTCAGTGTGTAAGTTAATTATTAGTAAAAATGGAATTATCCATGCTCGATACCGAAAAACTCATTAATGAGAACAGTTAAAACCCGCGATTTGGAATATGTATCCTTTCCCTTATTATAGGGTGTATCCAAAACCGCCGTTTTCTTTTCTTTTTAATTATTTGTGATAAAACATTTGCAGTTAATAAAAAAAGAAGCTCTTCATCACGACTACTACTGTCGGATGAACTCATTTCGAATGTCTTCGCTATACATCTGACAATAGCGAACTTATATTTTTTTTCCTCAACACGCGCGAGACCAACGCTAGCGGCCGACTCAGCACAAAACGCTCTCAAACAGCTCCGTGTGTTTTAGCTCTTAATTGTACTGCAAAGCTCTGCTAATAGTATATGCGTAAACAAACCGTATAAATTCTCATTATTTATTACACATTAAATCAATATTTAAACTTGAGTAAACGTCAGCACGTTAGGTGCCGCGTTTGCTTCCATCAAAGCAAAAACGTTTTCAAATAAACATTTCCAGTGCTTAGTTAGGGTAGTTTAAACTCCGATTAATTACTGTAGCCAAAAACTGGATACATACAGGGTGTTTCAAAACTATGGGATCAAACTTCTGGGGGTTGTTCAGTGCAACAGAAGAATCCATTTGAGTATAGGAACCCATATCCGGAAATGTGTCACTACGCCACTACGGCCCTAAGACGCGTTTAAATTTAGAAGAAATATTAATTACCTAAATAGGATCTAATGCATTTATTTTTACCTTTTGTATATGATACCATTACAACAATCGTTCAAAATGTCTTCCTCCAACCTCAATACACCGATTTAAACGCCGCACATGATTTCGGCGGACCACACTAAAAATTTTATCCTCATTTTGAATAATTTCAAATGCTGCTGTTATTCGTCTAATTAAGTCTAGCTCTGATTCTACTGGAGTTTCGTAGACTAAAGACTTTACATGTCCCCACAAGAAAAAATCGAGCGACGTTAAATCGGGTGACCTAGGAGGCCAAGAAACTGCTCCACTTCTGGCAATCCAACGATGCCCAAACAGCTGAGCCAAATACTCTCGTATTTGAACAGCAAAGTGAGCCGGCGCTCCATCATGCTGAAACCACATTCGCTGTCTAACGTTTAGTGGAACATTTTTAAGGAGTTCTGGGAGAACTTCTTTCAAGAAACGCAGATAAATTGGTCCTGTTAACCGTTCCGGTAAAAGGTATGGCCCAATTAAATAATCATCAACAATGCCTGCCCATACGTTGACAGACCAGCGATTCTGATATTTTCTTGGAAAAATTGCATACGGATTTTCTTCGTGCCAAACATGGCTATTCCTACTATTAAAAATACCGTCTCTTGTGAAAAAAGCTTCATCGGTCCACAAAACATATCGTAAAAAATTTGGTTGTGCAATGATATGATCCAGAAGCCATCGACAAAATTGAACTCTAGGATGATAATCGGCTGCAGTCATACCTTGAACTTTCTGGAAGTGGTAACGATGGAGATGTTGCTCGTATAGTACCCGCCAGACAGAAGCGTTACTCGTATTCATATTCTTAGCGACGTCACGTGTGCTATTTGATGGTTCATCGGCAACTCGCTGAAGCACCTCTTCTTCAAATTCGACCGCTTTTACGGTTCGAGCAACACCAATATCATGCATCTTGGTCTTAAACATGCCTGTCTCAGCGAGCCGCCGATGAACCGCAATAAACTTTTTGTATCCAGGATGCTGTCGCTCGGGATAACGTTTATGATATAACCGCAATGGTGCTTGTGCATTGCAGTTTGTGGCTCCGTACGCCAAATGCATATCCGCCAATTCTTGATTGGTAAAGTTTTCCGTTAGCAATAAATGTTTAAAAATTGTAAGCTATAAAATTTTTAAACATGAAATTGATAACCGTTAATTTTAAACAATTGTTGTTATGGTATCATGTACAAAAGCTAAAAAGCCGTAGTGGCGTAGTGACGCATTTCCGGACATGGGTTTCTATACTCAAATAGATTCTTCTGTTGCACTAAACCACCCCCAGAAGTTTGATCCCATAGTTCTGAAATACCCTGTACATTCGAATTAAGTTAAAGCAAATTGACTAGGAAGGAGCAATCAGCCCCAAAAAAAAACATACTTTTACCAATCTTTTTGATTGGGTAATTGATGGTGGCTTTTTTTTTTGGGATAGTCATGGGTTTATAATAATCAAGATTATCTTTAAATAGGAATACTGTACTATGCACCAGTACTGGATAATAGCAGAAATTGTGGAGAAAAAGAAAGAAAATTGTCATTAAGTTGCCTTAATGGAAACCAACGAACTATGATTTTAACTGCTTAATTACCATCCTTTCTCACCAAACCTAGCCATAAGCGATCTCTAATCTACGAATTGTGGTAGAAGGATAGACATTTTTTTTACCTGTAAATACTGATTGTAAATTGATTCTTGGTTCATAATTTTCTAGTCGGTATTTTCGCATTAGGTGCTCGACGTTACTACAAAATACTAAATTCTAAGTAAATGTACGTTTCGACGAGACAAAGTAATATAAAATGCTAGAAACTTTACCGGCACATACTATCAACCACAATTAACCCTTACTAACTTTAAACAAAGTAAGACAACCCATTTGCTTTAACCACTTTTAGTTGAACATTTTAAAGAATAAGTCAGAGTGAGATTCAAGCCTTCAAGAGAATGTTTCGGTGTTCATATTTTGTTTAATATTTACCGTAATAATTCATCAAAATGTTTTATAGGCAAAATACTGTATCACCAATAAAAAAACTGTAAAAATTAATTAGTTATCAATAAAGTAAAGATCTTCGCTTAGAATAATAAACTTTTTAATATAAGCTTCTCTTAAAGAGTTACAGCCAATCATTAAAATATCTTATGGTTCGTAAAATTATATTGCTATTCTTCGCAACATCAGGTATTATATAGTTTTTGGTAGATATTATGCACTATAAAATTAATATTTTATTTTATCTCCCATAACCTTGATTGAAATTGAAATTTAAAATATGTTTCAAGGGAATATTAATTTTACTCTATCGACCGACTAAACTGGTGTTGTTGACAATTTATTGCTTTGTAAAGAAAAGGCTTTCACACATATTTGTAAGAACTTCATTAAAATGCGGTTATTTTAAATACAAATTCTATTTTCGTAATTTACAATATTATGTAATGATTTTCGAGAATTCCATGCGTTGCTCACTCAATGCCACTTCGAAACTCTTTGCCCTTTTCTTCTTGAGATCCAAGTTTACTTGTTGTTAGCACCATTGTATTAAGAATCCTTAGTGTCCCCATAAATTCAGTTGTTGTCCCCATCAATTTATTGGCGCGTTACTAGGGTGTTCCATTAGTCGTTTTTACCAGGATAAGATGTTGTGATTTGCCTTAATTCTGACATATTGAATGACATCACATACCTGAATCGATAATTCATTTAAAAAAACTGCTGTCTCATCTCAATCTCGGATCCGTAATTAGTAAAAAGAAGAAAATTAGCTTTTTTAAGTTCTCTTGATCTTTTTTATTTATCGAAGATAGTACTAGTGGTTGTAGTAACCACTAGGGGGAGTAAAATCTAGTTACTAAGCTGAAATGACCCTTCCCGCAGACCTTCGTCATCAAGGATGACCTTACCCTAATCCTAACCAGGTGATCTGTTCTCCTAATGAAGGACAGTAGGACTTTTTAGTCCAGGTTTCTTAACTAGCAAAAGTTGTGGAGATCTCATATTTTTGATCCGCAGCTTAGTTCACCTGTCACATTCTTCTATAAAATGATAAGCGTTCTGCTTGGACACAGGTACCAGTTCAGTCTACAGTAACCTATTATGAGTCCAGTTAAGTCCACTATGGTTTCCCTCTGTCGAGACAGAAGCTTTGCATTTATTGGGATTCTTAGCAGTTTCTTAGTTTATCAGTATACTGGTCCAGTTTTCCCTAGTTTTTTTAGGCATAGTCATCTAGATTCTAAAAAAATTGCTTTTTGTTCAGTTCGATGTAAGATTTAGCATCAACCGGTAGGAGAGATAATATTGTTTCCCTTCGCCTCATTGTATCCCGGAATTCAATTAAGCTGTACCTACTTCCTTTCACTCAACTTGTCCAGAGAATCCTTGCCCTCTTGCACCAGTTTGGAATTGGTTCTGTGCATTTGTCTAAGGTAGCCTGACTATTTAACTAAATTATTAGATTTCTTTTTAGTCTTCTTTCAACGTTCTCTATGAAGTAACTTTTCAAGAATAAATACGAACTAAAAATTAAGTAACAGGATTAGTTTTATTCATCAAGATCAGAGTAAATCTGTTGTCTAGATAACTTCTACCAGTTGTGAATCGTCTGCTTCTCAAACCACTATTTCCTTCGTACTTTAACAGCAAAATAGTATTTTTTGCTAGTGCACTATCCATCAACAGACCATATTGCATTTTGCTCTCTTCAAAAAAATCTAGCGCCAATGGATATTATCATTATTTAACCAAGCATGTCCTGCTATCCCTGATTTAGCGCCGTTCTAATATCTCTCTATGCTCATATCTCGCCTTTGTCTGACAGAGGTTCTGATAAATGTTGTCAGATTGTTGTTTTTATTGTCAGATTTTCAGATTTATTATACTGTAGAACAGAGTTCCCTAAGCTGCTGGGGAAATAAGGGCGGCCGGTCATTGATCACCAAACACGGAGTAGATGGACTAAAGTAGCCTGAAAGTAGGTGAACTTAAAAATGATGAAATGGTAAAGTAGTCCAGATGGGAGCGGATCAAGGACGGGCATTTTAGACCTAATGGAGACCATTAAGTTTTTTTCCGGTGGTCGTCTATATGCTAAAAGTGAGTAATGATTTAAAGCGGCTGCGTTTAAAGGTTGTTCATATACAACTTAATCTCTTCTTCTTCCTAGGACGCCGTCTATCTACGAAGGTTTGCGACCCAACATAAGACCAGTGCGTAAAACTACATCTCTAAAAATCTCTATTGATGTTGGTCCAAATGGTCGGCGCAAATTCCTTAGCCATGAGTTCTACAGATTGACCGCAGATCGCCTGCCCTCTATCTTTCTCTCCCTTTGGATGAAGGGTTGGAAGAACTCGTACCGCTTATCCTCATCTCGTGCCGGAAGTATTGGGGCTTTCGTTCTTTGATGTTTTTAGCAGTTTTTTATCTATTTCTACTTTATCTGTTCTCCTTAGCACTTCTATGTTGGTTATTCTGCCTACCTAGGATATACGCAGTATACAGCTATACACAAGTTCCTCTTAAAGGCGTCAATACAACTCTCACTTGGTTGGCAGAATATTGAGCTCTCGGAACTATGAAGTAGTCCTGTGAAGATATAACAGCGCAATACATAGATGCAGAGCTGTTGCTTTAGATCTCTATTGGATAAGAGGTTCTCCGTTTACATGAAAGTTCTAATGGTCTATTCTATCCTGGATTTACTTTCCATTTTCAAGTCACTTTTCTTGTTCACCATGGCTTTAAGATATTTAATGGACGGCAATTGTTCCACAGCCTGCTTATTAATTTGAAGGATCGGCCGTCTTGGTGCCATGGAGAACACAAACACCTTGGGATTGGCATTGTTTTTGCATAGATCATCATCTGGGCTATGTTCAACGATGAGATCCATCATCATTCTGTTGTTGTGGGAGGCTGTCGGCGACTACGACCCTATCGTTGGCGAATCGTATATTACTAGTAAGGGGGCCATTGAATTTAACACCCTCTTTTACATTCTTCAATGCCTCTGAGTTAATATTATAAAGGAGAATAGACAGGATACACCCTTGTCTAATACCTCTTCTGATTTCTGGTTATTCGGATATTATAACTTCTATCCTAATCTTTGCAGTTTAATGCCAGTACAGGCATTTATAATCTGCATCGACGATTAATTTTAAGATTTATGTGAATTTTTATTTTTATTTATTTATTTTATGTGAATATTGGTTTATATATTTTATATTTAAATATGAACATTATGTTTTATGTTTCATGTAATATTATGTTTCAGGGGTTCAGAATCAGAATAATAAGATGAAATCATAATAAGGGCATGTAATGAATGTAATGTAAGAACCGATTTTTACGACCGATTAGGATATTGTTTGGCAGTAAATAAAGGATTGTTTAAACAATTGATTAAAAAAAATTAATGTGTTAGTTTAAAAAATTATTTTGTAATAGTGTCAACAAATCGAAACATTGTAAATAAGACGTTGAGCACAAAATTAGTTTATACAAAAAAGTTGATTTTTGAAAAGAACAGATTTTAAATATCTTTACAACCATTATACAAAATTGCAAACTTAATGGCATTTATTTGTAAATCCAATTTCCAGACGGCTGTTTGTAATTTCAACAAACAAGTAAACCAAAAACTGTACACTATAATTTCCTAATTTAAACAACTTAATAATTATTAAAGTAATAAAGAACTGGTGATCCGGGGCCAGTCTTTCTTAAATCCACTTTCTTTTATAAATAATGCCCTCTTATCTTCTCAGTATTATATCTGGCCCCGTTTCACCCAACCCGAGCATATAACAATATTAATTGTGTATTCTTTATACTATCCTAGACATAGGAACTTAATTTATAAAGCTACCTCGGTCAACACACACATATTCGGCCGACTCCTCTCAAAGACCTATAACTTAAATACCCACACTATTTACTTATCTTTAAATTCTAAATAATATGAATGCGCCGATACGGCAATTCTGACATGTTGCACATCCTCATGCGCTAATTCAATGTACTACCTGAAACTAGGAAAATCACATCTACAATGTACCCTCGTCCATCCTGACAAATTTGCATTAGATTTTATCCAACAAACTTTCAAAATCTCATGCTACCGCATCAGCATTTTCAACATATTATCGCAACAATATTAACAACAAAAGCAGGAATGAAAAACTCTCAAAATCTACAGCATCTATATAATTTAAATAACGGTTACATATGTTTCACCCGGTTAGGGCATCATCAGACCTTAAAAAATTATTAATTTAAAATAAAATTACAATAAAAAATAAGATTTTCCCTTACCAAAAATAGGACAATACACATACATACACGTAAACGAACTCTAATTGTATACAAACAAAACATTCCAAATAGGTACAAAGATTAATTTTTTTTTTATAATTAATACACATTGTGACATCTACAATAAAACACATTAATTTACTAGAGTGAAATTAGGTTAGTTGCAAATTTTTATATTCTGATGGTGCGGAGTTCTATAGTTGGTTGTTGGCAAAAGCTGACTTGCTCACTACAATATCGGTGTTAATATGTTTATCAAACTGGGATTTATGTTCTTTAATACGCGTTGCTACTTTCCTGCCAGATTGTCCAATGTACACTACGAGGCATTCAACGCATTTAATTTCATATATCCCCGATGAAGTGAGCGGGTCCACCTTATCCTTAACCTTAACAACATGACTTTTAAGTGTGTTACTAGTTTTAAATGAGGTAATTACATTATATTTTTGGAAAAAACGACCCAAGATATCAGAAATTGTACCAAAATATGTCAAAGATCTGTAGTAGGTAACATTATCTTTAATATTTGTTTGAATAAAATTAAATGAAAGCTTATATTTATTAACAAATTTATTGTATAATTTATGAATAGATTTTAACGGAAAAGAATTGTTTTAGGCAATTTATTTGATAATATTAAGTTCTTTATTAAAGGCATCCCTGGAAAGTGGGATGTTGAATAATCTGTAAAACAGAGAATTAAAGCTAGCAAATTTGTGGGTTGTAGGTGAATTTGAATGGAATTGTATGATGTTGTCTGTCGTACTGGTTTTTCTGAAAATTTCAAACTCAATAGAATTGTTGTTCCTTTTTAAGAGGAGATCCAAGAAAGGCAAGCACTGATTGTTTTCATGTTCAACTGTGAATTCTATTTTAGGGTGCAGGCCATTCACAAAGATTAGAAATTCTCTGAGCTTCTCGTCCCCCCCGTTCCAAAGTGTACAAAGATGATCTACGTATCTCTTATAAAATACCAGATAATTGGAAAATTCGCTAGATGTTATTGTGCTCTCCAAGTTGCACATAAATACCTCACTCAAAAACGGCGAGAGACAAGAACCCATGGCCAGTCCCTCTTTCTGTCTGAAAAAACCATAATTAAATTGAAACAAGTCCTGTTGTAAGACGATTGAAAGGAGTGATAGTAAGTGTTCAATGACCAGTGTTGGAAGTTTACCCCTTAATTTTGTATGTGTGAACGACAAAATTACGGGACAGAATCATTTTATTTTTAACAATATTAACTGTACATCTTCATCGCCTACAACGAGTACCATTGCTACAGATGCAGCGACATCCAATAACCAACTATAGAACTCACAAATATAGCAGTCACCGCAGCCATTTTACTAACTTAGGTTACCTCAGCAACCTTAACTACAGATTACCGCAGTTATCTCTAACTGCCTTATCAATAATTATCTTTCTTTTACCGACACTTATTCTATATTATCATTATCATTTTCTTCACTAAAATCAAACATCTCCTGTTCCTGAACAACAGCAACGTCCGTAACTGATCATGAACAAATTTAAATATTCCACCTTTCCCATTTACTTTCTCTACCTGATATCGATCATTTTACAATAATTTTATAAGGTCTCCGAAACTTAGGATCTAATGTTGACAACATTCTTTCATTACTTTTTGCATAAACAAAATCACCTACATTAAATTGTTTGACTTGAGCTTTGCCAGTATTAAATCGTTAAGTATTTAATTTTGCCGCTTTAGATATGTTTTTACTTGCCTTTTCTCTACTCTCCTCTAAACAAGAAGTATTTTCTGCATCATCAGTTAGTCGCTGCACTATTGCATTAAGATGTAAAGAACGAATATTTTTCCCAAACAACAACTCCGCAGGACTAAAACCAGTAGTTTTATGCTTACTACTATTTATAGCTAACTGAACCTCACATAAACTATCTTGCCAAGTTTTATTTCCCTCAGTTTCAATTATAGAAATAAAATTTGTTGATACTTGCATAAGCCCTGAAATGAATGGAATAAAATGAAGGTCAATAAGTTTATCAAAGCAAAACTTTTTAAATTCTGAACTGGGAAAACATTTTCCTTGATCATAGATAATTTTACAAGAACATCAAATAAGTAAGTAAAATTTTGAAAGGCTTCACAGCTTGCTTACCAGATAATGAGGAAATGTGATACAAAATAACAAATTATGTAAAAGCATCTACAATGATAGGTGCATATTCCTTTTTATACCTTTATGCACTTAATTTACCAGAAATATCTATGTGAACTGTATGCCAAGGTTTTGCAATTTTAGGAATTTAATGTAAGCGAACTTGAGTGCTTCCAGTTTTAACTATTGAAACTTTACAAACTAAACAATTATCCACATTTTGTTACATTTTTGGACGTATTCATACAATATAAAGAAAAACAAAATAACTCATACAATTTTTCCAAAGTTTTATCCCAGCCAAGATGTCCCAGCATAAGGCGAACATGATTAAATGTGGACCAATCCATAGAACGAGAAACAATAGGCAGCCATTTGGATAATCCTCCTTTTTCTATTTTTCTAAACAAAAAATGATTTCCTACATTATAGGACTTAGCTATATCTAGCGGAAGTTCGTTGAATTTCCTTTTAGAAACTAACTAAATAATTTCATTATCCCGCTATTGTTCAACTTGAAGCTAATCTTTATGCAAATCTAAAATTTGTAAATTTCCGACAAAACTTGAAGGTTGATCAAGCGCTTTCTCCCCAATATGATTGCAAAAAAAGAAATCAGCTTGTTTCATAGGAACTCCTTCACAATAATGAATTTTAAAATCGAAACTTCGAGGAGATGCCCACCACCTTATGAAATCGGGGCCTTAAATCGATTTTACTTCAAGCTGCTTTTAAAAAACTGGAGTTAATTACAATCATAAAGTGCCTTCATTATAAGAAAAAATACCTAAAATTTCTCACAGCACTAACAACAGCTAAAGTCTCTAGCTCGTAAAAATGATATCGAGATTCTACTTAAGTAGTGCGTTTACTAAAATAACCCACAGAAGCTACATCCTTCTGATTTGTCTTTTGTAAGAAAACAGCATCTCTCTGCTAGCATCTGTGTGAAGTTCAACAAGTAAATCAGGCTAAAAAATAAAAAGAACAGGTTCAGATGTAAGAGCATGCAGTAAAAACTGTCGCGCATCTTCATGCTAAGGTAACCATTTAATAGATTTCGTACTATTTGTAATAAGCTGGTACAAAGGTATTGCAACTATAAAAAAATTTGGAATAAAGTGCCGAAAATAAGAGGCTAACCCAAGAAATTGGCGAATTTGACTGAGAGTCTTAGAAATTAGCAAATTAATAAAGGCCGAAATTTTGCGAGGATTTGGACGTAATTCTCCACCTAGAATAACATTATATTTTTAAAAAGCTTACAATTCTTTAAATTAAAAAAAACAGCTTTAACCAATGCATTAATGGCAATTTCTAAATGTTTATTTTCTTCAGGAATCGAGGTTGAGGTGTATCATTATATTATATAGACTGAAGCACTACATCAATTGAATTTCGAAGATAGGGCCTTATCAATACCTCGTTGATATACTAACGGTGCATTTTTTAGACCAAATAGCATAGTCATAAATGCATACTGGCCATCTGGTGTAACAAATGCAGTTTTCTCAATACTATTTGAATGCACAAGAATTTGATGATAGTAGTCTAGCAGCCATATCAAGCGATGTAAAATAGTGAGCATAAGGCATTTGATTAATCTGATCGCTAATAAGGGAAAATCAATAACGGTCTGGAATTATATTACTATTGAACTCTCAAAAATCGCAACAAATTCTCAATCAAGAAAATCAAGAAAGCCGATCCATCCCTCTTTTTAACAAGTGTAATGGAACTAGTAAACGGCGAACAACTAGGATAAATAATATTTACTTCCAATTACTCATTGACTTTACAGCGGACAATATCACGTTTAACTGGGCTAAACGATAGGGTTGTCGTTGCTCAAACTTAGTTGGATCCTTTAAAAGTTTTAGGCAACCTGTGTTTACCCTACCATTCTGCAATGGAAGGCGTAGCACATGCAGCTGATTCTCCCTTTAGTGTATTGGATAAATAAGTTACAAGAGTAATGCCTGCCAGCTGGTGAATTTTAAGAAATTCATCAACAAAAAACATCATCCCTCCGGATCTGCATATTTTGATCTAGGATCAAAACTTGGCAATTGCACTTACGCCTACTTATTTATTGCTTGATTTGGAGTACCTACTCACCGAACTCTGCAATTTAACTATTTTTCTTGGTAAAATTTCAACTTGATTTGTTGACGGCAAAGCATTGTCTGATGCGGAATTATCCGCTAACGTTTCTTCTCGGACAGGCAATCCCACTTCTGATGCCAGACCTTGGGTAATATCTTCTGATAGAATAGTCAAAGTCAAAGTCAAAGATAGCTTTATTATCATAACATAGTTGTCGACAAAGCCATTTGGTAAAACAAAAATTTGAATGTAGATATAAGATATAAATTATAATAGGAACCAAGAAATATAAAAAAATTAAGAAAATATGAAACACTAAAAAATACAATAAGTAGAGACATACATTAAAATTACATACTTAATACAACATAACACATAAGTAACCTAGATGTAATAAAATTAAAATTTTGTCAATGGTGATAAACAAAAACATTAAAAGAAGCATCAGATCAAATTATCTGTATAAAACTCTTCTAAGCTATAAAATCCCTTATTTACCAAAAGTGTCCTTGCTGCTCTTTTAAACTTTGTTGTACACTTTAGTTGTCTTATGTTTAAGAGTAAATGCTTAAACAAAACTAGAGTGAGGAATAGGCAACCGAAGCAAACAGACCTGGCGGGTCGCATAGTGTCATTAAAGCTGAAGGTCCTCTCTAAATTTCTCAAAAATAAGTGTTACCATTTCCAAAACAAAGAGGCAGCATAAAGTCAAAATTTTACATTCAACAAATAAAGGACGGCAGGACTGATTAGCAGACCTTACCCCGCATAAATAGCGAACTGCTCTCTACTGAAAAGCAAACAAGCCATTAAAAAGATACTGCGAACAGGACCTCCAGAATGGGATACCATACCGAAGGTGCGGCTCAATTAGGGCATAATACGCATTTATAGATATTGCAAAATCCAAATTATTTGTTATCACTCTAAGAGCAACCCAGACAAGACCTTACTGCAAACACGAGAGATGTGTTCCTCAAATTTTAAAGTGTCATCAATGGTTAAACTCAAAAAATTATTAAACTATTGATTTGCAACAAAACGAGAATCCATAAGAATATTATTAATGGAACCTGTAAAATTGACAATATTAGTCTTTAAAACATTAAAACTCAACAAATTTGAGTCAGTTCTGCTTAATTGAAACGGATCTGCAATATGCCATAAGATAGATGTATCGTCTGTAAATATAGTGAACTTCCCTTCAGTGAAAGTTTGTGGAAGGTCGTTGACATATAAAAGAAATAACAATGGACCCAAAACTGAACCCTGGGGAACACCAGCATTCACACACAACTCCCTTGACTCGGCCAGACAGGTAGGACTTAAACCACTCCAAACAAACATCCCTGAAACCGTATTTGTTCAACTTTTCCAGCAGTATTTCATGATTCACGCAGTTAAAAGCTTTTGACAAATCACAAAACACCGCTGCAGCAGCATATTCGGCATTTAACTTATCATAGAGCACCCGAAGAAATGTGAAAATCGCGTCCCCGGTGCCAACATCTTGTTGAAATCCAAACAGCTCAATACTCAAAAATCATGTCGCTTGAGAAATGAAACAACTCTCACCTTAACAAGTCCTTCAAGAACTTTTGCCAATGTAGGAAGAAGCGCAACGGGACGGAAATTTGATGGATCACTAGGATCTCCACCCTTGTGAAGAGGGATAATGACAGCCTTCTTCAAGTATGAGGGAAACACACCCTTGACAAAAGAGGTGTTTATCGCAGCTACAAATATCTCCAGCACCTCCGTAGGAAGAGCCAGAAAAATACGCAAGGATATCTTATCCCAACCTGAAATTTTATTTTTAATTCTAGAGGGAATCTTCCTCACTTCTAAAACGTCAGCCGGAGCAAGCAAAAAAGATTCAGGTACACTCACATGTGACAAATATTTCAAGGGATTTCCAGCCGGTGGTATACTTTTTAAGAGGTTATGAGCTATAGTACAATAAAATGAATTTAAATTGTCAGCTTTTAAAACGCTTGAAACCTGAGAAAAGTGACCACTTTTATCCCTCACGGCATTTACGATTCTCCACGACTCCTTAGCCCTATTACTTGATTTTTTAATTCCTTCTTGATAGTAAGTTGTCTTTGCCATTAAAATTAAGGTTCTGTAAATTCTTCTGTAATTATTGAAATATTTTAGGAAGTATTGATTATCTATCAAAAATGTACGAATATAATGTAGAGATTGCATATTCTTCCCAGACACTCTAACACCCTTTGTGTACCAAGGCTTTCTTTTTGACTCCTTAATACTTATGAGAGGAAAAGACATTAACTAAATTACACAATTTCTGATGAAATTCCTTCATGGGGCTCTCTTCGACAAGGACACTCTGCCAGTTCATCAGACTACATTTCAACTGAAATTCTTCAAAATTTTTTGCAGTATATAATCTATCTAATCTCGCATTGGACTTTTGTTTTACACTGAAATCCGCATAACCAAGAATCGCCTCGTGGTCAGACAACCCAGCATTAACAATTTTGCAATAAATTTTGCGCTGATCAAGATTAAAACAGAAATAATCTATAATCGAAGATGAAACTGCTGTAAAACAAGTTGGCTGATCCACGTGCATGCTTATGTTCATTGATGTAAAAAGGTTTTTTAGGCACTCCAGTTTGCTTATCTTGTTTATTTAAAAAGTTTATGTTTAACATAGCAATACTTTAGAGTCTATAGGCAAGCTACATATTAGTATTTCTAGTTTTTTTTTAAATATATCTTCCTTTTTTAATGGAGATCTATACAAAGCTAAAACATAAAGCGACAAACCTTGAGAAAATACCAAAGAGAATTCAAAAGTCCTCTCCTTCAGAAGGTAATTAAATTTATCTATCTGTTTAACCACTAAGTCCGCTAAAAGGTATATATTTATAATAATTAATGTTTCCCCATGAGAATTTTTTAAACGACAGTACCTAGACATCATAATGTAATTCTTTATAGACAATGGTTCATCTTTTTTTAACCAGTGTTCTACCAATACGAAAATATCAGGAAACCCTACACTCTCCAGAAATAATTCAAGTTCATCTACCTTATTCCTAACACACTGAATATTAAGAATGCCTACAGAGGTACAATACTTATTTGTTTGTCTACTTCTAAAAAAGAGCATCTATCCTCCAATAAATCTACGTCAGGTGATTGAATCCCACTGCTATTCCCTTCCAGAATTGAACTCTCATGAATATGAATTTCTACACTATCAACATCAGTATTAGCAACTAAAACTGGCTCAGTGTTCACGATATTTAGATCTAAATTTTGAACATCAGAATTATTATTTGTGTGAAATGAAAGACTAATTTTCACAGATTTTAATGAAATTTTATTACGTGATAAAACGTCTGTAACATCAATATATAGCGAGAGAAGTTTACAAAAGGATTTGTTTGTATATCTATATTTAAGATTTGTTTTGATATCTTGAATTAATCTAATGCTAGAGTTATAGCCTTGACAATAGGTTGATACATATTTTATGATCCTTAAGTATCTTTGTTCAGAATACGTTGTTAAATCACATTTAATAAACATTATTAGGTTTGTTGTGTTTCCTATAGCTAAAAGCTTCCTGAGATCACCAATGGATAAGGGTAGGGTGTTCAAATTTAATGACACAACAAAAATATCCCCTTCACCCTGTTCCGATGACAGTAAAGAAGCCCTATTCAGAATTTCTACAAAGTTAGCACCACTATAGACATATCCCTTTATTTTATATGATGGGCCCACACAGAAAGCCAAGTTTCGACACATATTCAGGCACTAGAGTCACCACAAATAACAATCTTTCTATGACACACACTATCACCGATCTAGCATATATATATATTTTTTTTAACACACAATAAACACACTTAATTGTACAAATGACTATGTTATTAAAGAAATGTCCAGACGAATATAATATCCCAAATAACAGATAAACAACTTAATCATTATCAAAGTAATAAAGAACTGGTTATCCGGGGCCAGTTTTTTTATGTCCGGTTTCTTTTATAACTAAACTCTTATCCTCTCAATATCAAATCTGGCACCGTTCCACCCAACTCGATCATATTACAGTATGAATAATGTGTTCTTTATACTATCCTAGACATACCTTAAATTATAAAGATACCTCAGTCAATACATATTCGACCGACTCCTCTTAAATACCCATAACTTAAGTATTCACACTGTTTTCAGCTTTAAATTCTAAATGTTATCAATGGGCCGACATATATTATTGATTAATATTATCAGACTATCTGGTAGATAAATCAGGTAATGATCGGTCTTAATTAAACAGTTATTACAAAATTACTAAATTTTCATTAAACTCTCCTGATTATAAATTAAAAAACCTCCTGTACGTAAAATATAACTTTTTTAATTTAAGCAAGAGTCAATCTAAAGAAGTCCACCTGACACTCGTGCTGAAATTAGTTGACCGAAAGGATTAGGGACTAGGCCCGTGAAATCTCGAAGCAATTTAAGTATTAAAACACGTCCAGAAAGTAATTATGTCCAGCTATCTACCGTAAGAATCGTAGTAGACTTTCGACATCCGTTTCCAACCCCACTTGTTTCCAGAAATGAGATTTTCACGAAAGTAATTTGACTTCGAAATAAATTAGATTTTGTTTTCCCGGCGAGAGACGCCCGGCCACGCACTCAGGGGAAAGCGAGCGATAGCACGAATCATTTTTCAGCAAATTACCATTTTAAAGAAAACTGGAATTATTTGGAATGGTAATTCGTGGCATGTTAAACAAAGTTCCTCTAAGGACTTAACTGCTGAAAATCAGTCACGGGTTTTTACATAAATTTAAGCCAAGCAACAATTTAACAACTAAAGAATTTATTAATTTTAAATAAATGAACACTAAGCAACATTACTATAATGATCATAAATTATTTTGAAGTTATTTTATATCCTTATAAAATTTGCAATTAAATAGTAAAAGCAATACATAAATTTGTATATTATGTATTGCTTTTATTATTTAATTGCTTTTTTATGTGCTTTTTTGGAATAGTTTTTTAATAACCAACAGAATATTAAAATAAAATTTCACCTTTATTGGACTATTTATTATACAGTGTCGAAGCATTTCATATGGCATAGAAAATTGGTTTTCGTCCTTACAGGGTGTTAAAATAATTTTTTTTAACTTTTATTAAAATATATCGGAATCTTAAATAGATAAGTAAAATTTGATGAACTTCTATTTTTTAAACTGTAGGGCTGTGGATAATATAAGTAATAAAATCTCGAATTTGTCAAAAACTCAGCCCAATAAGAACAAATTCAGATGGTAAGTTCCTAAAGAGTCTACAGCCAGATAATGTTGAAAAACTGTTTTCGTTAACATGGCTTAGGTTACTGGTTACCTTGACCTAAAGGCCGATGGTTTCTTTGAATAAATGAATTGTCGAAACAGTAGGCTGCCAAGGCAGTTGTGCATATAGGTCTTCTAATGGACCCATCATGCCCCACCGGGGGTTACCAGAGCCCAACGGCCTTAGAGAAACCAATAAGGCTCTCTGGTTTGAAGTCACTCGGTACACTGAAAGTGTTATCCAAGTATTTGAACCTGGCGCGCGTGAGTACTGGGCACTCCTCGACTACATGGTCAACGGTTTCATCCTCCTCACAGCACTATCGGCATTCTGGGTTGTCCGCAATACCGATAGTATGGTGATGGCTTCTTAAGTGCCAGTGACTGGTTAAAAGACCTGTCACTAGCCGAATTTCGCGTCTTTTTAGGCGTAGTAGATTTTTGGTGAGACAGTGGCCCCTTTCACCTATGTGCGTTTTGGCCTGTCTCATACCAGGGGACTCAGTCCATCTTCGGTGGATCCACTTGTCCAGCAGACCCTTCATTGATGCGACCGCAACGCATTTGGCGATACCAACTATGCGTTCCGGCTCCATCGGTACATTCGCGGATCCCAGTCTGGCAAAAGAGACTGCTTCCTCATTACCTGCATGGCCTGCGTGGCCAGGTATCCAGACAAGCTGGACCCTGCAGCTAACCTGCACCAGTTTTTTTACAATTTTTATGCACTCTAGTACAAGCTTGGAGCTTACCTTTGCAGCCGTGATAGCCTTAATGGCAGCTCTGCTGTCCGAGTATATTGATACGACTGTATTGCGGTGTCCGCAGCTTAGGATTTTCTGTCCGAATTTTAATACAGTAAATACTTCGGCCTGAAAGACAGTGGCGTGCTCCCCCTACTGGTATGTGGGATCCCACCAAAAAGCCCTGATCCAGCTCTGTTATTCATTCTGGAGCCATCTGTGTACCAGATGGTCCCCCTATTTAGCAATGCAGGTCTGTTGGAATGCTGCCACTCCTCTCTACCTGCAATGTGCGTCACGAATCCCTCGCAGTCCATAGTCAGTGAAGCCATGCAGTCACTGCCCATCAGAAGGAGAGGGCATTCCTGTATGGCCCGTGACCAAATTTTTGCGTGACCGGTCTCGCCAGCACGTAGTTTGCCGAGGACGCCTCATTGCCTCGAATTGCATAACGAGGTCCAGAGGCGAAAGGCTCAGCAGAGTCTCGAGCGCTCTAGTTGGCGCCGTCCGCATGGAACCCGTTATGCTGAGACATGCAAGACGTTGGACTCTGTCCAGTTGAGCACGAGTTTTTGCTTTCTCCGTACGTGGCCACCAAACGATAGCCCCGTATGTGAGAAGAGGTGTTACAATGCGCGAGTAGATCCAGTGGAGGATCTTAGGCGACAGACCCCAGGTATTGCCGAAAACCCGCCTGCAGGCCCATAGCGCGCAGGTGGCCTTCTTCAGTCTGGTGCCTGCATGATCGTACTAGGAGAGTTTGGGATCTAACTTGATTCTCAGAAATCGAACTGTCCTAGAGTAATGCAGCTGCACGCCACCTAGAGATATAACAGGGGGCGTACCAAAGTTACGTCTCCTCGTGAATAGTAGGAGCTCTGCTTTTTTGGGGTTAATCCTGAGACCCCCTCGAGAGGCACCATATGTCCACCATACGCAGGGCTCTCATCATAGGGCCCCGCATTGAGACGGCGTCTTTCACCGGGCCAGGCAGGATTACCAGATCATCAGCCAGTTTCTTTATGACCATCTAACCAGATGGTTTCTTTATGACCATCCAAGATAGAGAAATAAGAACACGAAATAACGAGAAACACTGCCTTCAACTTAAGGGTAAAGATAGATGCAAAAAATATAATACAGTGGGTGAGTCGATATGGCACATCATTGCAGGTTATCGACAATATGCAGACAACGCCTATCTAGGTCGCCCCAATCAATCTGCTAAAATTATTCTTCATAACTGGCTCTCAAAACTAGTCTTCTTGAAACCTGTCCACCATATTATAAATACGAGCCAGCAGCAGCAGTTTTAGAAACACCCACAATGGTGCTATATTGAGAGTCCAGATGGCTATTTCTTTCTCATTCAGGCTTTTCTGGATAATTTGTGTTATTTGATATAGTGCGGTTTCTGTAGATCTGCCCGCTCTCTATGCATGTTGACACGAATCTAGAGGTGCTCCCTCCTGAATGTCATTCCTGATGTGGTTGTCTACAATCTTTTCAATTGTATTTAAAATGAACGATGTAAAACTGATAGATCTAAAAGATTTAGGGTCCGACCCATCCTTTTTTCCTATTTTCGATATGAAGCTAACTCTTGCCCTTCGCCAGCTGCAGGGGATGTATCCCGACGCTAAGCTCGTTCTTGCTACTCTGCCTAAGTAAGGCAGAATTTTCCCTTGTCCGTTTTGTAATGGTGCCTGTGTGGGAGGGACTGAAGTATTTTTTCAACCAGATACTAAAAAGATCTTCGCTGGAAGCTGAAAAGCTGAATATTATAAAATATTAATAATTACTTCTTCCAACAACTACTGAGAGACTACTTAACGTATCTCAGACCTGGATATGTAAAAACTCCACAAAAGAGGTGTTAGCCCAGCAAGATCAACAAGGATATGGAAGATCAGATAAATTCCGGAAAAAATTATGAATAGTAACATAAAACAGGATATAGTACGCACAGATTATGGGCTTCGAGGTAGACTTCTAGAAAATGCGAATATACTAATACTGAAAAACGCAGTATATGAAGCTCCCTAACAACTGTTTTCTGAAAATTAATAAGGACATTTTTAATTGAATCACTTATAGACAGTGTATTGGAATACATTTCAGTTAATAGAATGTGCACCTAGAAAATAAAAAATGTATGCTTCAATTCTACATCAATAATACAATACAGATAGAACTTTAAACCATCAAGCAAGGCAGAGGGTGAAAGGGGGTGAAGTAATTTTAGTTTAAAAAGTTGTCCGCCTTGACAAACCTTTTGACTTATTTCGGCGTTTTTTTTTTAATAGTGCTTTTTGATAAATCCGTGGTGCGAAGTTTTCAAATAAACTTTGGGGAATTGGGAATTTTCCGAGAATATTCGCCGATAAAAAACGGGAATCTTCTCCTGAATACGAATGTTCGCGGAAACTTTTAATCGAAAATTCTCGAAAATATTCCCGAGAACTTTGTGAAGTCATTTCAATGTACGTGCATGTAGCCCTGGCTAATTCACACGACCGATGAACATATATCGGGACTTCCCTGTTGATATTTTAGGTCAATTATCGGGATTATTTTTATGTTCAATAGTGGGATTAGTGAGTCTATTCAGCAAAAATGCACTAAGCCAAAAGGTAGTGCGTGGGTGTATTTTAAGTGCGAAATAAAAAATTACAACGTAATTTTTTTTGCTGTTTCAGAAAAGTTTTCCACACTATACATATTCAAGTCTCTACTTGTACATATTTTTGACCATTGACATTTTCAAAAAATTATAGTGGTAACATTGGTAACAACAATAATAAAACTACTACCTTTAATGTTACCTTAAGTGCAAGTTCTGCTACAAGTACATCTTTTTCTTCTAACACGACAATATCTAAATATAGTCGAAAAGAAAGTAGTAACCAAAGTTTATTTATCATGGACAAGTTTATGCATGGGATTTTCTTTACCAGAAAAGGTAAACAAATACTAAAAATTAGGAGTTCTAGCTACTTCTTTTTTTAGAAAATATCTGTGATTACTAAGCACTGTTTGAATGTCTCTACAAAATTTGTATGAAATTGTTTATTAATATTGCTCTGAAAGATCTTAGTAAATCTTAGTAGATAATAAAACTCGTAGTTTGTGCCCTGTTTTGGAAATTTCAGTTGACAATTTTGAAAGAATAATTTTTATAGCACAAGACGTAGACTTAAAAAAAATTAAAGCTTCTAAAAGCTAGATATAGCTCTTACAAAAAAGCAAACCTGGATAAAATGTCTAATTTGGTGAACTTAAATTCTCTTAAACATGTTGAAGGTCGCAGAAAGAGAAAACTCTCCAGGTTGTAGCGGCATTTAAGGATATAAAAAATATTTTTTATTTGAGAATATTCCATTACTACCAATCAGTAAGTCTGTGGAAAATAATGAAAAAGTTTTCTAAATGAAAAAAAGAAAAAAAATGGCAATTAAACCTGTGTACTACTTAATCTCTATACGTATAGCGCAAAATGATGAACCTAGTCCTTGTTTCTATGCAAGGTCTTTAAATAAGTTTAAAATATTTTAAGTTTCTTTTTGTTAGTATGTTTTATTTTATTTTTGGAATTAAAAGTTATTTTTTAGTTATGCTGTAACTTATAAATGATAAATATTTTATAATAAGTGGGAATATCTATGTTTATTTTAAGAGAGTTTATTCCAAAGTCCCACTCCCAAGATTAATCATCTACGGCCTAAAAAAGATGTTAAAGAATTATTTTTAAAGAATCTATCTAAGAGAGAATATTTATAATGAGAATCTATGAGACATTAGAATTTTTTGTGATCAGACACTCAGCTTTAAATAACCTTAGCGTCTATTATAATTAAAGAGCAGAGTTGCAAAACGCAGTTTGTCCAAATTTTCACATTTTAAACTAAAGGTGGCGTAACATTATTTAACCGAATTTCTAAGTATCATTTCACATCACTTTGGATGTTCAAATCGAATTTTATACCATTTAAAATATATTGCGAAAATCCCCTAGACATGCAAAATGTTTAACAAAATGTTTAACATGCAAAATGCAAAACCTTTAGACAAACAAAAAGCATTTTGTCCACAAGACAAATAAATCGCGTTTGGTCCAGATGTAAACATGTTTGTTTCATAACACCTAATTTCTGTCGGTGTGGTTTTAGTTTATGTACAAGTATTTTGTGTTTGTTTCACAACTTTTTCGTGAAGTTAAAATCACAATGGAGTCTGTAGATGGTGAGCACATTGTTGGTGATAGTGACCGGGGTAGCCGAAAGCGACAAATTAATTTAACAACTAGGGAAAGAAAAAAACAAGTGAGATATGAATTAATTTTTTTAATAAATATTTCTTTTTGTTACGACTTTACACTATTTTAAGGTATTCAAACCATGATCCCGATTTAGAGCAATTTGATATAGCTTGCAACCATAAAAAAAATTCAGATTTAAAATGTCAGCAAGTAAGTCGAGAAGATGTAATTAAACTTCAGGAAGTTTTTTATAGAAAATCCAATAAAATCGCTTAGGATAGAATTTTAGCCAGTTACATCACTTTAGATATACCTAAACAAAAAAGGTGTCGCAAGGCTGATGGAAAACCTCACTCTTTTGCAGTAAAATATTGCGTAAGTTAAACTAAGGGTGCTCAAATCCCCAAGCTGTTATATACATTTATTTTTATTAAAAAAAAATATGGATTTGAATTTTTGTTAACCTATTAAAATTAAATTTTTTTTTATTTTGAATGTTTCACCAATTTTTTTTTTTTGGTTTTCGTTAAGCAACAAAAATTGCAGGTTTGTTAGAAGTTTATAATGGCTGTTTACAATATTGGTCAGAGGAGGGTGAATACCATTTGCAGAAAAGTGCAAAGTGTTTTAATAGAAAAAAGGGGACGGGATAGACGCACTTTTAAGTTTGTGGATAAACTGAATGCTGTAAGATCTTTTATTAGTCAGTTACAAGGAAAGCAAAGCCACTATGGAAGAAAAAAGTCTCGACGGATTTATGTATCATCAGAATACAACATTTGTATACTTTGGCAATTATATAACAAAAAAGCACCAAACAATCTGAAAGTAAATTACAAATATTTCAGCCGGGTGTTTAGTAAATACTTTAATATAGGATTCGATAGTCCCGCTACTGATGTCTGTAGCTACTGCGTTAGAACACAAACCAAAATTGTTATGTCGCAAATTGCTACACAAAAACAAAAGTTATCTACTGAACTAAAAGTGCATAAATTCCGTGCATCACAATTTCATAAATTATTAAAAGTTGAAGATCCCAATACCATTTCATATTGCTTTAATCTGCAACAAGTTCAGGTATTACCCAAGGTCCCCCTAACGCCTATATAGGAGGCATTTTACGCCTAACAGCTGTCAATATGCTTTTTTTGCATTACCAAACTTAATTGTAAAGACCCAGTATTCTATACGTGGATGGAGCACCAAGCAGGTAGAGGGGCGACTGAGATATCTTTCGCTCTTAGCGATTTTTTGAAAAAACTTACATTTCCAGATAATGTTCGCAGACGAAAATTCGTTTTTTTTGCAGATGGGTGTGCAGGACAAAATAAAAATAATCATGTTGTGCATGCTTTAATGTTTTGGCTTCAAACGTTTTCATGTGAGCAGATTATGGACATAGAAATTATATTTCCAATTAGAAGTTACTCTTATCTCCCCGCCGATCGTATCTTTGGACGCATTGAAAAAAGCTTAAGGTCTCATAGTATTATAAAAACTCCAGATCAATATTGGGATATCTATTTTTTTAAATTTATCACATTTCATATAATGGTTTTACATTATTTAAATTGCAGAATATATTTTTGTTGTCTTTCTGATTTAATATTTCAGAGTTAAAGATTTTAAGGATTGTAAATGTAATGGAATGACATGTAATTGTATTATTCATTTTAACTTCATGAATCTTCCAGAATCGAAGATTTCCATTTTAAAAAATAATATGACAACATTGCTAAAATAATAGCTGCACCTTATAAATTTCTTTTATAGGCCAGCTTAAAATTGTTCAATATTACTTGAACTGTAAAGAAGAGTCCGTACTTGAACTGTAGTTCACTAATCTAAAAGTAAAAGGTTTGAAAACACTATGATACATATTTAAAACAGGATTGGCCTTCTCATCAGTCTCAAGGTCAGTTAATTATTCAGGATCGATTGCAATAACTTGATCATCTAAATTGTAGTTAAGAATAATTGGACCTGGATTGTGAAGCTCTTCTTTAAACAGAATTTCATGTTGCAGCGCCTCATTAAGCAAAATACCACTGTCTATAGTTTGTTCCCACGTACTGTTGTCAAATGTATTCAGTGCCTCATATTCAATTTTTGAATCAGAGTTAGATTCACTATTAAATCCAATTTTTTTTGTCAATTCAACCATCTTTTGACCTCGAAACATCATATAAAAAAATAGGAACTTAAAAGCTTATTCTTACACAGTTTATTAAGGCTTAAGCGACAAAATTTAAGCAACTTTAAAAATTAAATTACGTCTTTACTATTTAATGTTAGACTAGTTTTTTTTATATACCTAATTGTATTTTTATTACACTTTTACTATTTGTAAAAATATTTTAATAAATAATAATGTCTTTGCAGCTGTAAACTAAAATAAGTATCTATTATTTGCTAATAAGAGTTTGGCGGTTAAGCCTTTTAAAAATTTTAGTTTCAAAAGGCGTAACCGACAAAATTAAAATGTACCCGTTTTCAATAATAAAAATACATTTATTGTACTTAATTATATATCCATTTTTATTTCAAAGTTATTTTGAATTATCAAAAATAATAAAATACTTAGGAAACATATAAGGAAACTTACCTTGTGAAAAATAAAGCCCGGACGTAAAAACACTTAACACAGTCGCTCTGTCACTGTTTCAACTTTGGAAACAATTACAACCAAATTGTGCGTGCAGAACGTCGAATGAGCACCCGGATGATTGCCGAGGCTGTAAACGCCGATAAAGAAACGGTTAGAAAAAAATTTACACGGGGAATTACACATGACAAAAGTCTGTGCGAAGTTGGTGCCAAAAAACCTGACTCCTGACCACAAGCTGTTGCGTCAACAGGTCTGCTCAGATTTCCTTGAAAGGTTAGAAGAAGATCCCGGACTGATGAAAAAAATTATTACTTTTATTACGAAACGTGGATTTTTCAATACGATGTTAAAACCAAGCGGCAATCGATGCATTGGAAGACGCCTGAATCGCCCAGAATAAGAGAAGTAAGGATGTCCAAATCAAAATTCAAGGCAATGTTGATCGTTTTTTTCGACATTAACGAAATCGTGATGACTGAATGGGTTCCAGAGGGTCAGACTGTCAACCAGACTTACTATTTGTCAGTTTTGGCAACACTGCGAGAACGAGTTCGTAAGAAACGGCCCAAGTTGTGGAAAAACAACTTGTGGATTTTGCACCAGGACAACGCACCTGCCCATAACGCGCTATCTGTGAAGCAGTATTTGGCCGGTAAGCGCACTCCAGTGCTCGAACACGCGCCGTATTCGCCAGATTTGGCCCCGTGCGACTATTTTTTGTTTCCGAAGATAAAATCTATTTTGAAAGAGACCCGATTTGAGTCGATGGACGCGGTAAAGCAAAAAACGGCAGAGCTCCTAAAGGCCCTCACCAAAGAAGACTTCCAGCACATTGCATTGCTTCGATCAATGAAAAATACGTATAGAAAGATGTGTGGCGAGGGGAGGGGAGTATATTGAAGGGGAGCATTCGAATGTATAATAATTTTTATAATAAAACCCTTTTTCGTAACCAGTCTCGTTATTTAATAGCCAGACCTCGTATAATGGTAGTGAAAAAATACTATGTTCCAAATAGTAAGAGTGTACAAGAAATTCCGAGATAATTCAGTAAATGTATCTCTTGACATATCATATCAATACATATCTTATATAAAATTCGTATCAATATCCTGTAGGACGAAAACCACGAACATTTTGCTGAGCCATCCAATGCAACGTTTTATCAGCCAGGCAATGTTTTAATTCTAATTTGTGCCAACCTCTGGTGCTATTTCCAGAAAGTAGAGTGAAACTTTGCACAAGAACATATCTTTTGTTTTTATTTTTTTAGAATCTTCTTATGGACTAGTTTAATATATCTTACCGTACATTCACGTATACTTTTAATAAAGTGAAAGAAATGAAGTCAAATAGAGTCGACTATGAATATGTGAAATGAATATGAGAAAATTCCAAATATAAGAGATATTACAGAATATTTTTGTAAAATAATATTTTTAGAGGGTCTAAATACATATATCACTTACAACATCATATTTAAATTAGAAATATACACATCAAAATTGTCTTAGGAATACTTAGAAAAATAGTTTTTTTCGCCTTATAAATTTTTATATATTTATATTTTCATACGGAATAGATACTACCTTTAATATTAAGATACCAACGAAGTACAATAAATATTTGGGTACAAAAAATCATGCCAGAACAGCGTTTTTTGCTACTTGCACATTTTGTCGAAATAACGCAGATTATAATTTTTAAATTCTAACGCAATATCGCATTTTTTGTGGTTCCAACCAAACCACAAAAAAATTGCAATAACTTTTTTCCAATCTTCTCAAAAATATTAACATATTTGTATGTGTTCTCTAGACCATTTTGATGTGTGTATATAAAATTGTACCGGGACACAATTTTTATTACTCAACCCCAATGTACAAAACTTTACCTAACTCGCGTTGAATTGTTTCCAAGAGAAACAACCAAATTAATTAAAATGTTACGGAACTTGGTTCCTTTTAAAGAGCCCTGAAATAATTTAGCAATGCTGGGAAAACATTTTAACATTGTTTAGGGAGATAGGGATTAATAATTTTAAGAGAATACTGCTAGTCAAGCAAGTACATAAAATTTAGAAAGTTGAAAATATAGGAATTTTCATTAAAATATTCTAGATTGAAAGCTCAAGTAGGGCCCTCAAATTTAATAAACTAAGTCACCAAAAGCTAAACGCTATAGGTGAAATTATTATAGCAAACATAAGTAAAATTGTAAATACCATTAACTTAGTGGAATCATTATAACAGTGATCTAAAATGCGTTGCCTTATAAAGTATTTAGATGTTGTTTTTGACTTCATTTATTTATTAAAACTTTACAAACACCATAAAGGAAGTATATATAAATAAAGTATATAGTACGCAAAAAACTAAACAAAAAAAATAAAACCCAGGAATCCTAACGTTTAACCTAAAAATGGTCTTTAAATAAGATCACACCATAAAATAGAAGAGTAAACATAATAGGCAAGCAACTACTTATTTTTTTAAAATTTTAATACTAAATACTTCAACATCATACAGGACATTTAACATTTTAATACAAATCTGTAATATATTATTTATTGGATACATGGTAGTATTACAGATATTAATATAAGATAGATCTTTAATATTCTTAATCTAGTCTTTGGTGCCTTAAAAAATGTATTCTATAGAATCGCAGCTACTAGATTCAGTAATATTTACATTGAAATAAATAAACGTGATGATGCTATAGGTTCAGATGTTTGAGGAATATTCCAGATGTTTTCCCAAGGGCATTATAAAATTAAATGATAGTGCTAATTTTTTCTTACTGTTCTGGGTTAGAAATCCCAATGAACGCTAAACTTTATTAACTATTTCAACTCTGGCATCATCAACATAATAATCCTCGATAAGTTAGTTGGCCTTACTCGTCACTTACCAGTTTAAACAGTAGCACAACACTGCATATTTTTTAACATTAAGAGACGTCTAATTTTTAAACATATTCACAATAGAAAACAAATCATTTTCAACTTTTACAGTATCCTCCCTAATAGATATTGTTTTAAATAGTTTAAAATTATCAGCATACATCAAACTTGCAGAAGAAGGGACACATTCTGGTAAGTTATCAAAAAGTAAGATTTTATTAATTTTTTGACTCTTGCTTTAAAGGTGTAAATTATAATACATAAAAATACTTTAGGTCTTCTGGAATAGCATGTATAGGAGTCAAGAGAAGTCACTCTTACTATTACTATTCCTCAAAGAAGAGCAATATTTGCATGTAAATCAAAAGCTTAGATTACATTTTGGTTGATTTCATGCTACTGTCTCTCCTTTCTGCAAAAGAAAAGTAATTTAAAAAAATGTAGTAATTAAATCTTTTAACATTAGAATTAGCTTTAGATTGAAGTCACCTTCCTTCTTTGCCATATATTTAATGCTGTCGTATCTACATATATTCTATTAGTAATTAAAATAAAACCTATGCTCAAATATGCCTTAGTATAAAGAATCGTGACTAAGATCGTGATTTTATAGTAATGAGTTTACTGCGTGAAATATCTTATATTATCTATATCTTCAATTTGACATTTTTGATAGATGAAGATCCGTATTTTAATCTTTTTTAAAAAGGTTAATAAGCACATCTAAAGAAGGTTCCAAAAGAATAGAGAAAAATTGGTTCTTATTATATCATAAATATGGATGGGGAATTAATTATTATTATTTATTTTTTAGGTAAAGTGTTAGGAAACGTATAGCGTTAACTTACTAATTTTTAATATTAAAAGTATAAGTACATGCGACTATATGTTTTATAATTTATATAAATGTGTACGTTTTATTCTAATTAAATCAAAAAATTAGTAGTATTAATACATACAAATATTTATACACCTCGGATAGTCATAGAATTCAACGTTATACACATTAAGTATGTACATTTTTTAAAATTACATCACCAAACTATATATTGGAATATTCATTTAAAATCTATTTACAATTTATTGTAAAAAATTTTTCATACAATACTATTTTTCACAAGAAACAAAAATAAAAAGACATTTTGTATTGTATTGTAAAACATTAAAATACAGTCAAATGTGAAGTTATACATAAGCTATTACATATTAGACTTTAACACAAATAATAAGCACTCACACTAAGTCTGAAATATCATTTTGGAAGGACTAGTTCCAGTCAATGGAATAAAAAAGCTTTTAAATAAATTTCCTGGGTTCCAATACCCTTATATTAACCGGTGGGGCATTATAAAATTTATGCAAAAATAGCCTATACCTCTGACTATGCAATGAATATCTAGAGATGTTCTAAATATCAGGAACCAATGGATCTGTAAGGTGACACTTTATAAAGTTTGTTGTTTAATTAGCAAGTATACTTCTAAAGTCATTTTGAAAGTTTAATAGATCATTAATATAAATTAAAAACAAGTGCGGCCTAACACCGGGCCTTGCGGAACTCCGTGTTTAAGAATTTCTTTTTGTAATTTATTATTCTTAAAATAATCAAATTGATTACGATCTAAAAGATTAAAAATTTATTAAATTTATACGTGTCGTGGTAAAGTTATAGTGTCTTTTTTTAATTAATATTTATTTAAAGATGCAGTAAAAGGCTTTTGTAAAACAACAGAAGAAAAATATGTATCCAAGCCCTCCTGCAATCAATTAGCAACAAAAACAAATTAAGTTTAACCTATACGTAACAATTATTCTGATCAAAATAAAGATTTTTTGATCTTTTAAAATTTACACAAATATCTCGGCAAAAAATTGGCAAGAGAGAAATTGGACGGTAATTGATAACATCATAAGGCCTTATTTCTAAATAAAAGTACGATTTTAGCTACTTTTACAGTAGAGGGAAAAACTACAGCCAAAATGCAATGAACGATAAGTTTAGTTAGTGGGAGAACTAATATCTGCTTGATACTTTTATCATTTTTTGTGGCACATTCAGCTAGTCATTTAAACGTTTGATGATCACAGGTAAATCCATTACAATCTCATCAGCAATGTTAATGAAAAACTTATAAAATGTCATTAGTAGTATTGCTGTTTGGAGTATGAGATTAAGACGAATTAGGCTGAGTACAAAATATTTAGGAATTAAGGTGGGATTTTTCTTATAATAGCAACTAAATGAATTTTTTTTTTTACTTTTTTAATCAATCGATAAACCAGCTCTACAAATTGTTGCCTGCAACTGGATAATCGGGACTTGGGAGTGGTATACTATAGGAAGTAGTATATCTATCCGGCCAATGTCATTCTTGGGTGCCGAAATACGTATGCATTAACATTAGATTCGTCAACTTACTTAATTGTATAACTACAAACTAAAGTAATTGATCTAACAGTAGGCAATGAACGCATTTATGACCTTGTAACAAGGCAGCACGTATTTGATGAACCTAGTTTCAGTTAGTTAGAACCTAGTTCAGATCACAGGTACATAAGGTTCGAACTAGAATCTGCGGAGGGATTTACAGGAATGAACGAAAGTCTCTATAAAGAGACGCTAGGACGCAACCTGGATAACTGTCCAATGGAGGCTAAAAACAACCTGTAGCTGGAAGTACTGACAGACTCAATTAGAAAGGCTATTAGAGATGCATTTAGAAAATCATGTCCCCCAAGTAAAACCATGTCAGGCAGGGAAAACACTTGATGCAACCAAGAACTAAGTGAGCTTAGGTGGATAGTAATAAGACTCGTTAACAGAGTAAAGAGAACTGGGGAGTGGAATTAATACAGACGAAGCTTAACCAGATACAATTATGACATAAAAAAGGCAAAATGACAAAGATAGAGGCAACTATGCACCTAATTGACATACGGACCTAATAGACCCTTGGTTCGTGTATAAATTCCAATGGAGACTACACGAAAACCGAGGAAACTCCGGCTTATTGCTCAACACTCACTTTCCGGGATCGGAAATTCGCCAATCAACACAGACCAAATACCCGACTCCTGTTATTCTAAACAGGGGCAAAAAAGAGAATTGAGAACTAGCAAAAAAGTTTGTAACCTACGAGAAAGTTAAATGGACGATAGACACCTTTAGACCATTTAAGTCTCCCGGAATAGGGTATTATACCTATCATGCTACATCATAGTAAAGAACTGCTGCTACCTACGGTATACAAAATATTGCGAGCCAGTCTAGCCACCGCGCACCTACTAGAGAATTAGAGGAAAGCGAAGGGAAGCATTCCTACCAAAAGTAAGACGCGACTCTTACGCGAAATCCAAATCCTTTTGACCAATCTGCCTTACTCACATCATTCCTCCTGAAAACAGAGGAAAAGCTTATAGAAGGATATATCAGGGATGATATATTACTGGATAGCCCTCTACATCGACACCAATATGCCTCTAGCAATTTACAAGATAAATCAGTGCAGTGGGTCAAACAATATTTAAACATTAAAGAAATCATCCTAGGAGCCGTCTTAGACATTGAGCGAGCATTTAACAACACGTCATATGACTCAATAACCCATGCCTTAGCGGCACGAGGTATACATCCTATGATAGGTGGTTGGGTCAACTAAATGGTAAATCATAGGAAGGTGACAGCGAGTCTCAACAGCACTACGGTAAAAGTCAAGTGTGTAGGAAAACATCGCAGGAGGGACTAGTCTCACCGCTGCTGTAGAACCTTGTATCGGATGGCCCACTGAGGTGACTGGAGAGATAGCATATCTTTGCTCTAGCATGTATTCGAAAAATTTCAAAGAGCTCTAAAATTTGTTAAGCACTGGTGCTTAGAAAAATAACTAAGCAAACGACGAGGTTCGTTATTCAGACACTCAACAACACCAAATAATAGCGTGTCTAGGTATAGAGAAGCAATGTCAACGATATCTATTGCTGTTCGAGAAAACCTGACAGGGCTAAGCCCACTACGTCTAGTAGTATGAACTGAAGCAATATCAGGGGCAAAAAGGCTTCTGTCAAATAACGCAAGTTGATTATAAAGGGCCCCTCACACGATCAGTGACAGTCTTGCAGACTGACAGTATTTCGTCAGTATTTTTCACGCGACCTCACAGGATCAGTATTTTCTATCAGTCATCAGTCTACTCGAATCGTCTCTTGAAGTGTGTTCAATCACCAGTCTGCTGATTTTCTCCAATCCTCTGTTAGTAGCAGTTAAAGCGTGTTCGTTCGCGTCATTCATTTATCTGTTAGTTAGTTTGCTATGGATTATAAAAAGAAAGCTTGCGCTGCTATTATAATTTTACATTTTACCAATTATATTATATATATTACATTTACAATTTAACAAGTGCTACATGTAATAAGCAAAAGAGACGCTGGATTATACAATGGATTAGTCAACGTGAAAAATATACCCATTTGAATTTATTAAATTTTATTTAAGACAAAGACCCCGAGGATTACAAAACGTATTTCCGAATGACAAGTGTAGTCTACAACGAACTTTTGGACTTGGTTACCTTAGAAACCAGGTTTTAAAACTTTTAAACTTTTTTTACATGCATTGGTTCGATTTATGGAGTTTTTTTCTTTATTTGGTATTTCCACGTCAGATAAAAATTGAAGTGCATGAAACGTCCACGCGCTTGGTTCATACACATCGTCTGTTGCACTTCCAGTCCGTTTGGAATCCTTAATTTTTTTTAACTCTCGCCTAAAATTGCTTCTTAGCATATTGATTTGTTTTTTTACTTCGTCAATGGTCGTATTCGGTTTGTACTGCACAAAAATTTTAAGCAGAGCTTCATATCCTGTTCTTTTCTTATCTCTATCACAATATTCAGATATACTTAAATTCCACAATTCGGGCATAGACCTATATAGGTCTATAAATTGCGTTAAGATATAATTTTTTCCTTTTTCATCTGCTTCACACAAATCAGGTGAAGCTGTCGAGCTCAGAGCGATCGTTTCCTGAGTTTCTTTCATTGTGCACGGTACTCAACTCTGCCTCTGTCTCTGCACAGTGCACGATGCAATTCAGACTGACGACTGTTGAAATGATTGACAGTCAATATTTTAGCTTCGCTTCCTGAAAATGACTGACGTGATTTTCAGGATCCCGAAAATCACTATTCACGACCAGTCATTTATTCACGACTGACAGTCTATGAGTATTTGCCCTCACATGATCAGTATTACTATAGTATTAATATATACATGATCAGTATTACTGATGTATTCTAAAATACTGTCAGCAATACTAATCGTGTGAGGGGCGCTTAATGGTCTATTCGACAAGATACAACTTGGGTCTATGACATAAGAACGGACAAACGGACAGGTCCTTTGCAATCAAAGAAGGAAAGTGACTACTGGGAACAGAAGATCGGGGTGGCAATGGCCTGCTAGATGATATGAACCTGGGCTTGCAAGCACAAGACCTACAGACAAATATCATAGGAATCCAAACCTATGTCTAACTGATGAAAGAAGGGGTGTTAAGGGGCCGAACCTCCGCAATCATTACAGAAGATCAGGCAGCAACAAACGCTTCAGGACAGTTCGAGACTAGGTTTAAGACTGCACAAAACTGGAAGGATCTCGCAGACCTAGCCAAAGATCAAAACAAGGTTGCTGCAAGAAGGGCAAAACAACTTTTGGGCAGCGTCCCTTTAGGAAGGGAAAGAACATACTGGGCCACATCAAGCAACAACTGCGAAATGTAACAGAGCTGCGTACAGACCATGCACCTTGCAGAAAACACCTACACAGACTCGGGAAAGTAGATACACCGCTGAGTAGAGGCTGTCGGGAAGAGGAAGAAATCACTCTTTACATTCTAAGTATTCAGCGAAGCTAGGGCTAGTCCTGGGTAAAGCCAAACCCGCATAATAGGACTGCAACAGAGTATTCCGCAGTGTAGGGAACCGAGGGGTACCACTCAGCGGGGAAGTGTTAGTGGGTTTAGTGGCTTTAGATTATAACTAAGTAAGTCTGTAGATTATAAGGCATGCAGCTTAAAGTAAATATTATATTAAATAAAATTTACGCACAAATTTTGTTTTCAAACCTCTAAGTCTTTAAATCTACAAAGGATAAATGAAAGAAAATAAAATGTTATAGCGGCATCACAGGATTGACTTAATGAATAATGATTTCTTTAATCACTAGTGAACAATGGATAATATTATTACTTTTTAAACTCGTGTATATTAAACAGCCGTGAATAAATCGACAATAAGTCTATCTATTTCTGACTATAATGTTTTGATAAAAAATAATAGCAAATAAATATTGATACTTATACAATGTTAAAAATATTAAAAAATATGCGACAAAAAACATACTTATGCAGTCATATGTATATTTCTTTAATTTTTTAATTTAAGATAAAAACAAAATAAAAGCAAGAAAAAGTTCGAATTAATTCAGGTCACTATACACAAGTTAAAAATAAAAGCCTAAGATATCGGCTAGAACAGAGCCGCAATTTAAACTTCTCTAAAAGGTTTCAGAAACTGCCAATTTGTGGAAAGTGGAGTTCATTTCATGGCATTAACTTACTCAAATAGGAATTGTTGGGATTTCTTTTCGTTTCTTGTAAGTCTTTTGAAAAAAAGTAACTGCCGAACAAATTAATTATATTGGAAGGGTAAGGGTAGGGTTTTTTGGAACGAAAACATCTTTTATTATTTTTGATTTACGCTATACAGAATTAATGATTTTCCTAATATATTCAAAAATTCTTGAAAATTACAACACTTAAATCATTGAGGCACATGCATAAATCATAAAAGCTAAGATAATTCTGATTTCGAAACAAAAGGTCTGAGAATTTTAAATTAAAATTGAATTGAAAATACCAAGATAAAAACGTAGTCAGTTTGGCTGAAACCAAGTGGAAATTTCTTTAGAAATGTCCTTAGATTTAGAAGTACGAGATTTTGAACGTGACTTATGAAATGCTATACTGACTTAACATTGCAAATTCGGGCCAATTATTTAAGAGAAAAAATTTAAGAATGTAAGAAGCTGCCTTGTGATGATATTAACTAGCTTATTTTTAAGTAGAACTTTATGATTGTTTACTTTGCATATTTTAGATACAATCTTTTTCTCCCACCGGAAAGTCCCAACTGAGACCAAGACTTTTCTATATCATTACAAATTACAGAAAAATATAGTCGTCGGTGTTTTTGAGGTCGCTGATTACGAATCCGAGTTCAGATTTGCAATAGGGTTGCTTTGTAGAGCACTAATCCACAATTTATTTGTATAAGACTCGTCTTTGTAAGCAAAATCTCTGAGACTTATTGAGGTACTATGGATGAGATTCTGTGAAGAAAATCAACCAATGAGGTAATTATGTATACAGGGTGTTCAAAAAATAGACGGAGATATTTCAATGGGTGATTCCTTGTAAAAAAATATAATAAAAAGTTTCTATAAATATGGGTCCGGAAATGCACAGTTTTCAAGATACAGGGTGATAATTTTTTTGTAAATATTAATTTTTTATTAATAATTAAAACATTATTTACCCGATTCTTTTGAAATTTGACAGTATTACTTGTTGTATTAAGAGGCTAATTTAGCCCTAATTAAATTAAAATTATAAGGTTCAGTGGCGTCCCGGGGGACATCATAGAAAATATTATTGTCAAAAAAATATACGCCACTGCCGTTTTTTCAACTTTAATATTTGCTGTTTGATTAAGCATTTAAAAATACAACTTTTTTGCCTCTTGTATTTCTTTTGTATCTCACTTCGTTTTCGATTAAAAAAATACCGTTTTATTGCATGCCACTGAACAAACTTGGTTTATTAATTTTTGGTAAAAAAATCACAGGTGCCTTAGAAAACAAAAAATCAAATCATTTCTAGGAGCTTTTTATTACAACAAATGTTGCAAATTTCCACGATCCATTTCTGTACACCTTCTCACTCAACGAATCATTAAACGACACACTCGAGCTAAAATTCGAGGTCTATTTCTCACTTCTTCGCAAGCATTTACATATAAGTTTATTTCTAAACTCTTCTATTGTTTGTATGGGATTAGCATAAACCAGACTTTTAAGGTGTCCCTATAAATAAAAATCTTTTATATTTCAGTCAGGGGAGCGAGGTGGCCATTGAATTGGTCCACCTCTTCCAATCCAATTTTCCTTAAAGGTGTTATTGAGATGAGTTCTAACCGCTATATAATATAATTCTTAAAAAGGAAGTGATTTGAAAAAAAGGAACTTATTGTAGTGATTAGGAATATTTAGGAATGGAATAATATACAGGGTGACAATTTAAAAACTTGAAATGACCATTTATATTAGGAACGATAAACTGGAATAAAAAAACGCTCAAAACGGTTTCTATAACATGAAGGGGGAACAAAAAGAAGCATATTATCCCACCCTTATCTGCACGCTTTGGACAATGTGAGATACACTTCTAAAATCTTAAATAGAAAGGGGGGTCGAGTAATAGATCATCTTGAAGGTTTTTGAAAAATGCTTTCCAATGATACCATAGAAAGCCACATTTCAGGAAATTGATGTCACTCGACTCCCCTTTTTATTTAAGATTTTTTTTCTATTTTTCTATTTAAGCATCTTCAGGGGTGAGATTTTTAGCACTAAAGGGGCATTTGATTTCAACAATCCCCTTCTTCCCAATAAGGCCATCGGGAGTCGCTGCCAAGAATGAAATATTTTCGCTTACAAATAAAACAAATAAGCTTAACTTACTAAATAAGCTTTACTAAATAAGCTAAAACTTACAAACAAATAAGCCACATGGTAATATCTTCTCATCAATCAATGTTTCTAAAACATTGATTGCCCGTTTTTCATTTTGTTTGCCCCACTCAATGCTAGCAGAATGAATTGTTTTTGGGTACAGAAGTTATTCCACGAGCTTTTTTGTATCGCCGTTGCTTCTGGCACTAAATTTAGTGCAAATTGCATAGTAATTTGATGCCGTAAGACGCTTTCTTCGCTCTAAGTGCCACAAATCAGATTGGCTCTGTTCCTTTGTGAGCTCTTCAATTAATTTGATTTCTTCTGCATTTTTTTAATACTAGCTAGAAAATCTTCTTTTTCTTTTTGCAACTCCTCAAGGTGTTAGATCAGGCTTTTGACATTGATCACCGTAACTGCTATCGAGTCCAGACTTCTCTTTGGTTTGGAATAATCTTTTCCGTTTAATATATTTTTTCTTTAATTCCCTGTTTTTAACTAAGCCAATCGGGCTTTTATGATTAAGGAATTTTTTAATCGTGTATATAGGCTTTTTAGTATTATGAGAAATTACAGAAGCTAAACAGCGAGCCTGATATGATCTTCGTTGGCAATAATTAATGCGTTTTCCACCAATAAATTTTGCAATGATTGAGTTAAATTGCTCCGATACATTATTGTCAACATCTTGTATTAAACTCACGCTATTTCTTAAAAGATAGCCGACAAAGCTATATAATTTGTCGTATAGGTCTGAAACAACAAAAAATTATAAATATTTATAAGGCAGTCATAAACCGTAATTCTTTACACTTTGGGCTTTTAGAACCTACCTGTCATTTTTAAGTCTGACAATATGCTGCCACTGGGTTTATATTGCTCATGACAGAAATATCCCAATTCTGCACAAAGTTTGTGTTTTCCAAAAACGTGGCTAATAGAATTGTCTATGTCTTGTTTTAACAACTTTATTTTTTCTAACATCGGAACACCCTCATTTTTTCTATGTTCAATAGCTTTTGTAACTGCATATCGTAATCTTAGCTGTTCTTTCTACAAAAAAAAAACAACGTTATAAATCTACAAATATGTTTTTCTTTATTAGAAATATAAGTATTTTTCCTAAAATAATTTTTCTACGAATAGTAAGTACTTACGCTTATTTGCTTCCGAAGAACTAATGGCCCAGCATTGACGTCTTTACCTAAATCTCGAATTTTCCGGGAGTAATTTCGTAGAAGGTGATTTCTGCACTCAATTTTTTTCACAATGACATTTTTATATGGATGAGCATCTAAAATTTTTTTCAGAGAATTGCTGTCTCCATCAGCTATTAATTTATGGTAGATTAATCCATGTTGCTCTAAACTATGGAGAAATCCTTCTTTTAAAATATCGCCTTCCATGCTCGTTGAAGAACCGTCAAAGTTTTTAAAGCATTTATGCCTTTTAGGCATCTGATTGTGTCCTTGATTTTTTGAGAGTTGGCAAATTGTACAATATTTGTTTTTTATGCCAATAAAAAGGACCTGAAAATTACATTTTTGATTTCGCGAAAAACTATAAACCGCTAGTTCAATTTTTACCTGTTTAGTTCTACAGCCTATAATTGCTGCAGCTCCTGAAAGAGAATTGTAATTGGATCTATATGATCTTTTGGCCCAAGACCCATCCGCTACGACAGTAATCATAGGAACCCCATCAGGTGAGAGATCACCTGCTTCTATAGCTAATTTTTTTTCCATCTCACCAGCTTGTCTCATAGATTTCTAATCATGTTGAAAGCTGCGCTAGAGCACTTTAACCTGCCCCTATCATTATCACCCCCAGAACAGCATCTTGATTCGGGTTTGTGGCTGTCGTTTGCAGATCGTATGTTCCTCTACATATATCACACTTGAGCTTAAATATTGACACATATCCATTTCTTTCTTTTAACTTCTTTTATGACATTCATGTTGCTTAAGGTGCACCCAAACTTTGGTTATTTAGATTTTTCACACAATCCAAGAAATATTGAATATCCACTTATCTTCTTCCCTCTAATTTAACAGGTTTTTCCTAAAAAAAAGTACAAATTAGAAAACATGTCTATTAATTTTAATAATGAACTATCTAAGATTAGGTAATATCCAGAGAAAAATAAGTACAATAAAAAAATAATTGTATGAATTCTCGGAATTTGGTTAAGGAACTTGAAGAAAAATGGATAAGGGAGATGGGTATCGTACCGTATTTTATTGAGTTCCATTATTACGAACTTACCTCATTTTGGTTCTGAACTCTTTTAGTACAATACTTTCATTTTCTTTACCAAGAAATGCTGTTATTGTTTCTTCACTAGCGTCAACTGCTATAGTCTTCTAAAAAATAATTAGAATATATAATATTATAGATATAAAAGAATATTAAAATAAACATACATTCTCGTCTAGAGGTTTGCGACTTGATTGATCTATAGCCTCAAAATTACTTGATGACGTAGATTCGTCCTTCATTTTTAATGTAACCTAAAATAATATTATTTTTATATTGAAGCGCGCGCAAGAGTACGTATATCTTTTTAAAATTAAAAAAGGGCTAAGTATGAAAATAAGCAATTGCGAATCTTAAGATCTTTTATATGAAAATGGAAGGGTTGTTGTCTATAGATCACTCTAGATGGTCAAGGAGCTTTTTATTAATTGACGATTGAAATAAAAAAAATATTGGAACGTAGCTCTTCCGGAATAAAGACATCTCATACAAATTTGTATTTTGAAAAAGTATCTTTTTGGGTCCTACAGTTAAATTTTATTATTTCTGAATAAAAACAAAATTTGCATTATACTAAAGGGAACTTTAGGAATTGATATTCTCATCCCATTTCTTCTGCTTTGCGCTCTGTGATGGGGTAATCGGAGGGATGAGTTTTTATCAGATATATAGAATAATAATGTAGCACTATATCTAATATCTAGGTATTCCTTGGCGCCACATTTTATATAAATTACCAAACATTTTTCCCTAGTTGAGTTGATCTAAATAAACAAAACAATATTTGATCAAATAAATTTGTTTTTTTTTTATTTATTAGTACCAGATAAACCCAACCAGGACCCAACCCAACTATCATTTGAAAATATCTAGGTAGTTTGTCCCTCATAATCGTCTAAAAAGAAACCAGAGCTTTATTACACAACACACGCTCTATTTTAATTAAATAAAATTTCGGAAATATATTTCCTGCTTTTTTTATTGGTTCTTCTCTAAATGAACAATGCGCACGTCATGATTCTGCCAACATAGTGCTTTGGTGCGGATCGTACTTTTTTTTTATTTCTTACCAAAGAGCAATGGTAATTTAAACGGACATTAAAAATCATAATTATGCAAACGAAAAACATTGTAATTACATATATACTTACAATCTGTCCTTTTTTCGGACCTGGGCGTTTTCTAACTGCATTTAACCTAAGTCGGCCTTTAAATCCTTTTCTTTTAGCATCCATAGTTTATAAGAATTTAAAAAAAACTACTAGTGAAAACACAGGAACACTTTTCAGTTTTTCAGTATGTAACCATCAAAATAAAATGCAAAAAATGATCGCAACGAAACCACACGGCTACATCCCGGAACTATCACGCACTAACCAAAAAAAAACCCAAAATGCATATAAAATAGCAATATTAGGTAGTAATGCAGGTATATAATTATACTTGCATAACCTGCACCAAATTTATGTAGGCCAACCCTGAAATTACATCGGATCCCGGCGTAAGAGGATGACTGAAATTTTATCAACCGTTCTAAAATAGACATTTATTACCACCGCGTCTCTCACCGCTGCCCCAGAGCTGTGTGGCTAGAAGATAGGTAGCGGAGCCTTAAACTACAAGTATACTATTAGAATCGCCAGCGTTATCTTATTTTAACTTTTGTCCTATTTAGATTATCCTTTCCAGAATGATGTAAAAGGTTCACAATACCTGTTTAAAAATATTGTTGTATTTCTTGTCCAAACTGTATATCGTCAGAACTTTAACAGCCTATTGAAAACTAATTTTATATGCTGATTTTATATTGGTTGATTTGAATAAATCTCGATTCCGACAGACAATGATCGCAGTGCAGTGCCGAATCGTTTAGCAGAATGTTTAGGCAGGTCTGAAACCCGGAGTGGAATATTAATGAACAACTTTAATTCTTAATAAATAAACAGAAACTGCCACAGTATCTTTTTTATAAATTTTATCTTTTGGAACCGCTATCCGCACTCTCAAGATATCTAAATACAACCAAGAAACATTTAAAAGATATTTTAATGACACAATGGCTGTAAACGAATTTGACTTTCCTTGTGCCTCATCTTTGTTACTTTTTCTAACTGGCGCTATATTTTTAGCCTGATGATTGAATGGAAAAAAATCAAATAAATCATCGAAGTGACGAAAGGCTTCAACTAATTTTTTTGCAGTATTGTGTCACTATCTATAAATCCAATGCTATTTTCAGGCTGAAATAACCAAACTAGGGCATATAAACACGTTCGGCATACTACCTGAATTCCAAATAAAATAGAAGTACGCAGGCCACCTAAAAGGGTTAAAATTGAAACACGAACAAACGGGCTACGTTCAAATTAAACCTGTGGAAATTTAAACACCTGTTGTCTAAAGGAGGGTGTTAACACGAATTTTTTTACACCCAGTTTAGCGCTTATAATGCTTAAAGGAGTGTTTTAAATAGAATTTGCTAAAAGTTATTTTGTTGCAAGGTAGAAGCTCTTTATCAAGTGTCTACTATTTGTTTTTATTATTGTAGCTTTTAAAATTATATTAGAAATGTCTCCTAAATTTATATAGATGATCTAAATTATGCGGTAATTCATATTAATTTGACTTAGGCCGCTTAGCAAATTTCTTTCTTGGGTGCCTAAATATCATACATTAAAGGTGATTTTACACAAATTTTACATTCTTCAAAAATATAGTAACCGTTCCCACGAAGCAGGGAAGCAGGGTACAAAATATTTTAGGAGATTGGTTGTGTATCATAGGACCTGGAAAGTGTTTTTGTGCAGCTGTTCATACGAAAAATCATTTCTGTAGCGATTATTATCCCGAAGTGTTTCTGTCACATATTTGTCATTGCAATCAACAAAATGTTTATATTACGTTCATATTTTTTCACTATTTTTGAATGCAATATTACTGTTTCAAGACGAATGAGACTAAGCAATTAGGAACATTATAGTATTTTTAAGTGACTATGATTACCTGAGATAACATAACTGACAAAATAAAAGTATTAAAAGAACTCGAGTTTTTAATTTTGACTGACTAGAAATTGATACAGTAAATTTATAAACTTTAAGATTTTGACAGTTTAATCAATTTTCCATTGATAATTTAATCAGAATGGAGGAAACAAGACAGTGACCGATAAGCAAAAGTAAATATTTGTCATAAAATAAATCTATTTGTAATATTCCAAGGCACTTATAAATAACATTTGTTACACAGGTAACCCACTAATTCACTTGCCTTCATTGAATTAGTAAAAATAGTTTCTCCGTATATGTGATAACATTAATAATAATATATACACCCCTATTGTGGACGTCATCAAACAGATGTCGAGCTATTATTAAGCTTGACAACTGTTTGACATGCTTCTAATTAAATTGTCATTTTGCACAATTTGTATCCATAGCTGTTGCATACAGATCAGCAACTCTTCCCTTATCTAGAACACTATTCGTTGATTTAAAACATGTTTTTTCAACAAATCCCAAATGTGCTCAATATGACTTAAGTCAGACGATTGCGCAGGCCATATTTCTAGCGACTAGCGACATTTTTGCAACATGCGGATATGCATTGTCGTGCATAAGTACAAAATTTGATCCCAGTATTCGTTTGCTATTAGAAAGTTTTCAGTGGGAACCAGATAAGTTCAAAAGCCTATCGAAACTCTAGCCCAAATGATCAACACACAATACACCTTGGTATTTATCAACTTCTTAAATGGTTTGCAAGTAAGTGCCAGGTATTCGAAACACCCTTAGCCTTATTAAAATAGGACCTAAACCAAACATTCACTCATTTGGATGCTCTTGACGGCCCACCCTAATCTTCTTGCGATTTCCACGGGATAGTTCTGGGACGTAAAAATTATTTTTATATTACCTATGCCTTATTATTTGAGAAGTTCCATTAACTCCATGGCAATTTTGAGATTTAGTTCATAGATAGTTGGCAGTAATACCGCCTATATTACTGCGTGAAGTTGAATAAATCTAGCATGTATAACTTCTGTTGCCCTTGTTTGGAAAGTATGTTTTTCTCTCACATCACCAATCTCTCTAAATTTCTAGCACCACCTTGCTACAGTGTTCTTGGTAGAATATGCATATAGATTCTGCGACGTCACGAATGCTCATTTTACTCTGTATCATACGAACAGCTCATTCAATTATTCTAACTTCCACAATTTTGGAGCAGCTGTATATATATTGAAGGTTTTTAATTGTACAGGGTGTAAATAAATAGATGCGAAAAAAATCAGGGGCTGACTTTAATGCTGAAATTTTTTTTATTATAATTTTTTTTTTAGGCTGAAATTTTAAGAAAAAAGCTTTATATCAACGTGTGTCCTAAAAGACGAATCTTTTGAGATACCGGGTATTAAAGGGAGAAAAATTTAATTAATTATTAAGCGTATTCGATTAAAATAATAAAATCCATCTACCTAAATGTATTACGTGTTTATTATTAATGTTTAGATGTGATTTTAATTATTGTTTTAAACCAAATGAAAGAAAAAAATTAAATAAATATAAATTTTTTTTAAAAATAACCACCCTATGCCATTATGCAAGAGTCTATACGTCGCCGCATTTGTCGATGAATCCGGTAAAAAATTTCTGGAGAATTTTGAATTACGGCACATAAATTAATGATTCGATTTCTCAAGTCATAAATATCCAGTACCGAAATCCTGCACACCAAAGTTTTGAAATGACCCCATGTGATAAAATCTAGTGGATTCATAACTGGTGAACGAGGTGGCCAACACTGAGGACCGCCTCAGAATATCTAACGATTTGAATATGTTTCGTCTAAATACCGACCTACTAATAAACTAAAATAGGCAGAAGCCCCATCGTGCATAAACTACATTACTCTTCTAACATCAATTTCTGTTGTAGAAAATGTGGGCCAATAAGGTGGTCTCCAATGATTCCAACTCATACATTTAAAGAATGCAATAAAGAATTGTTGTTAGTGATTAGCTTCAACTATGACATGGATATTTTCTTCTGCCCAAATGCGGTTATTATGGTAGTAAATGATTGCCTCTCTGGAAAAATTATCTGCGTCGGTAAAGAGAATCTACCTTAAAAATCCAACACGCCTAGGAAAAGCTTGTGGTCAAATAAATATAATAACTGATCCTCTAAAATAGTCCATACCGTCATATGATTGACATGTAGCTGCAAACCAATTTTTCTAGTACTGGTGTTAGGTTGTTCATCAATTAAATTAAGTTCTTTTTTTTTCCAATTCAGATATCGCGTTAGCGACTAAAATCATGCTTTCTTGGTTGAAATGTTCCAATTTCTCGTAGTCTTTGATGAAGGCGGGCAAATAATGTATGATGAGGTGCCATTGCCATGATGCTTACAATAAATTTCCGTTAGCAAGAGTATAAACAAAGTGCATATCGGTCATTTCTGCATTTGAATAATTTGCCATTTTGATGAAATGGATCAAAATTGCACAAAAAAGTTTCTACTTTGAAGGAGGCAAGAACTGACAATCAACCAACAATCATTAGCAGACATTTAACAGGTTAATACAGATTAATAGGTTAATACATTATATTTTAAAAGGTTAAGTAATAAACAAAAAAGGTTAAGTAAACAGTAGTATACCATATTTTTCTTCAAAAATATTTTCTTTAAACCTTCCACGAACGTCATTTATACAAATAAAAAAAATTAGTGAGCATTAGAAAATGCATTTTGATGCATAAAAAATGCATACCAAATCTTACTAAAATGTCTACTGGGGTTTCACAGGTATTGTAAAAAAAAAGCATATATTTTTCTTCAATCTTTACCACCCGGTATCTCAAAAGTTAGGACTTTTAGGACATACGTTCATATAATTTTTTTTTTTTTAATTTACCCAAGAATCAGCCCCTGAATCGCATCCATTTATATACACTCTTTATATACAGAATTATGGATTCACCTGTCAGGATCTCTTAACATAGATAGTGGGGGGACACAGGATTAAATGTTGGGACATTTGCTATTTACATTATATACAGCATAAAAGTCTTTCAATATCTCATCATCTGTGTACTGACAATTATCAAACTTATTTATTATTTATAATTTTCTTCTTAGATCTTTATCACTAATAATGACAATTTAGAAAATGTATGCCTCTGGTCCAAGAAAAATGGCGCTATTAAATTCAGAAAAGACGCGTATCTTTGCTTGTGGGTTCAGAAATGTAATAAAATATAAATATTATACTAATAGGTTATTTGTAGAGGGTATTCCTGTGCATTTTAAGACCGAGTGTAAAAGTACAGAATTCAGGTACTACAGAATTCTTGTATACGTTATTCGGTATGTCTGAGGAGAATGTACTACGTTATCCTTTCATTTCTGGAAAATGGTTGACTAACATCGAAGAAATATGCATTTTACGTGTTTCTTTCATCCTATAATAAATACACTCTGATAAAATCCCTTATTTATGCTTATTCGTTTAAGCGTTCATTTACCTGCTTTTCTAGTTTTCTTTACAACTCTCTATAAAATAATTTTACGGACATCTTAAGCTACACGTGTTTAAACAAAACTTTATATAGTTTATAAAGATTTGTTTGATGCCAAATGTTGCACATCTTTTTTTTATTTATGCTTTATTCGTTGCTTAGTTAATATTAGTTGTGTAAGTTGAAATTTTTAAGTTAGTTAGGATGCAACTTTTTACTCTCTGATCTACATTATGTAAAGAGTTGTATATTACAGCTGAACATTAATTTTTTTATTTTTCTCTAACATTTAAAATATGGATTTCTTAAAGGCATTTGATTGTCTTTACTGGACAAACTAAAGGTTCCGGTACTAGATGACTCTATTTCGGTCTAGATGTATAACTTCCTGATTTGATGCAGATAATTTGTTAATATTGCTACCACATACAGTTCCTTTACTCATTCTGTTTCCTGTGTAGTTTTTCTTTTTATTTACAAAAATTTTATAACCGTTATATTAAATCAGCTTTCTCTAAAGTTAAATCAAATAACTAGTCATCTTAATACATATTATATAACTAAACATCAATTAACTAATTATCGAATATACCAATATAAACTAAAAAATACTTTATTTGCAAAATGAATTTAGAATGCCAAGCAGAAGTTCAAATTTTAAATTTCATCAAAAATTATATTTTACCAAGTTGGGAACATAAAATTGTCATTTAAAATATTGAATATATTTTTGGTGTCGAGTGATTCAATAAATCTATCCGAAGGGCTTCGGGGAAAGGACATAAATAAGAGGGAAAGAAAATGAGGGTAAATCCTATAAACAGTAAATTTCATTTAGAATTTAATACAGATTCTGTCATATAACCAGTAATCTCTTTTTACTTATAATTATGTACAATATTTTTTATAGAATTTTGATTAATAATTGTTACACTATTAAAAGAAAATAGGAAAATATGATTTCTAAGCTTATATTTTCCTAGATCTCGGTAGAAGAAGTTGATAATTATCTGGCTGGCTTAATTAAAATTAAAAGCAAAACTGATCTGTAAACTTTTTATTTTTAGTCCAGTACGATAATGATAACAAAATATGTTAAATACTAGGATTCTAAAATATTAAGAAATATAGCTTAGGTCATGTAATTAAATGGCTCTGAGCTTTATAATTTAAGTCATGAGTTGAAGAATTAATAGTACCTAAAATATATACTAGGTTACTAGCAGCACAGATGTAAATAGCTCCGCACATCAGAGCAGAGCCATTTACATCTGTGCTAGCAGTAACAAATGACAAAAAAAAAGCAATTATATATTCTAATTGTAATAGAGATCCTAAAAACAATTGACGAAGTATAAAAGACTTATTCAAGTAGCTATACTAGTTCACAAAGATTAAAGATAGTAACTGAACTTAAATGCACAGGAATAACGTCTTTATAAAATTTCTCATAAACAAAAAAACTGCACAAGAATTTCTAACGTTCAGGTAAGCAAAAAATGAGGATAAATATAGGGTTTATAACGAAATACATAGCAATTAACGGATGCTTTAATGAAATTGATGTATATAATACAGTCCTGATGTAATAAATTTGCAAAAAGGAACTAGAAACTCTCCGACATATAACTCTACAGTTTTTCTGTAGACTTCGACTGGCAAATAAGCCAATACTTAATATATGTAGGAATTTCTTGTTGTCTAGGGTATTTGAATGAAAGTACTGGGGTTCATTTTAAAAAAAAGTATAATGATCAGGTTCGAAAATCCGGATAGATACGCACGGGAAAAACGATTTACACAGAATACAGTCACAACGGCGGTAAAAGCTAACAATACTAGCTTATAAAGTTATAACTTTAGGTACACAACTTTTACAGTCCAGGAACAGCGACTTTTCAACAATTCGTCTTGTCGTCTTAAATAATAACGCCAAGACCCCGTCTGGATAATTGGCATTAAATTATCATTAAAGCAATACCGGTAATTAGTCAAGCGTCTCTTAACTAATATATTTCGTCTTAACCCGGAAAAAAAGCTTTTTCACGTATTTTCGTCAATCAATTAAAATACCGCTCTTAAAGCTCGGAAAAAATCCAACTCACTGAAATGATGCAATCTTGTTAACCTAAAGATCTTTACCCCACCACGCTCCCCGCCTTCGTCGATTGACTTGGCACGGTATTCTTGCAACCACCTGAATAACAGTTTTTGGAAAAAGACCGTTTCGCTAGAAAAAAACATGCTTGATGCCTTTGACGACGGCGTTTCTGTGAAAGTGTTTTCGCTCGGTATCTTTTTCTTATTAAATGCTTTAACAAGTTATAGTCAGGGCGTTAAATACAAAAATAAACATAACTTATTGAAATAAAATGTAATCCCACATATATATTAAATGTTTTTTCTTCCAGACGCTCATCTAGTATAAATAAGGTATATTTAAGAGTGGACTGTAATAGACTTACTGTGCTTATTCCATTATCTATTTATTCTACCCATGCTAACACTTCGCTGTCCAAGCCTGTATAGGTTTTCTGCTGCTGCGATATTAAGTTCTAGTGTATCTATATCTAGGTCTAGTATATCTTTTCCAAATCGGGACACTCAAAATCATCCATGTCATTGACTGTTAAGCCAACACATTCCTCATGGTACTATTTAAGACCTTTGCTGCACTGCCTCATATCGGCCTGCCTGTCTTCCTCACATCCATGGCAATACCATTCGGTACTTAACTTTTCCCTGGAGGTTTCAATATCTTTATTTAATTTAGCACGACTTTTGTTCTCCTCGGTAAAAAGATCTCTATTGACTAGAGTTCCTTTGTAGTTTAGAGCTTTTTTTAGATTTTTTTTAGGTTTTTCATTGGTTTTTACTGGTGTGGGCAAAAGCTCATTAAAAAAAGTGACTTTTGTTTTTCGTCTCTTTAATTCAGCAAGAGGGATATGGTCATCAATCGAATCCGAGTCAGAAGAGTAAACATTGGAATAGGAAAATTTGCCAGACTTGTTGGATGCCATTCCAGACGAACCAGGTTGAGGAGATTCAGGTGGACGCCTATTTTCTTTGTTGGTATCATCCGGTGCCGGTACGTCTGAGAGAATTGAAGGAGCAAATGCTGTTTATGGAATTGCCTCGGGATTTAATGGAAACAGACCAGTAGCCTTAAAACCGTTTATAATGTTACTATGTGTCATGCATTTAGACCAAACATTTGAAAGTATGATGTTAAAATGATTTGGTCAACTTTTTGTTAGGATTCTGATCCAAGAATAATAATACCTCATTATCCCAATGATGCTCAAATGAACGTGTAGCATTTTTTTTCCCTTAGCATCATCTTAAAAAAATACTACATACTTTTTATTTAGTTTACTTTAATTTGGAAAGAATATTGTTTATTAATTATTCTAATTTATTTATGTTAATCTCGGCAACATCGCTTTCGGAGGTATCCGTAATTTAAACAAAGTATGTACTGTGTGTTGCCTATGTAATAACTCAGGTCTTAGGTTCGTTTTTAGAGGCCATTAATAATAGTCAAAATTCAACCTTTCTACATAGTTTATTGAACTATTTTAATCACAATATGGGTCGTATATCGACCGGACATTGCACTTGCTTACTTTGCAGAATTGCATAAAACTATAACGATAACAATTACCCTAGCATATTAATTAATTCTAATAATATACCGGATGATTTTATTTATATTAAAATTACTTCATACTACATTACACCTAAAAGCTCAAGGGACTTTTAAATAATTAAATGGACTCTTGAAGTACTTTTAATTTATTTCGACATCATTAAACCTGTTTTTTATATTGTGTTACATATTTTATTATTAACAACACAGTTTACGTTTGTATTTAAGTATTTTATTATCAAAAAATGCATAAACAAAATCCAGTCTAACTTGACCTTGCTTTAAACAATCAGCGCATATCGATCTTCGGGTTAAGGTTCAGAGTTGCCATATTGTGCTGGAACGGAAAAGCGGCTGATCTTATTATTTTCAATATTCAAAATGAATTAAAATCATTATCATTATTGATTGAGAATCATATCATTATTGAAGGATTTTGATAGGTCCTGGTTTATGTTCTTCAGTCGTACATAATTATTTATGTAGATTTCCTAGCAGCTCTATTCCTTTTCCTGGAAAAAGGTACGTTGGCAACAACGGCAATGGTTTGGTGGTGGGAGGTCACCAAGCACCAAGGTGAACCTTGATGCCCATCCATCTTTCTTTTTGGCGTGCGACCGAAGATCTGACAAGTCGTTCTAATTTTGCCTAGAAAAAAGGGCGAATCAAGTAGAGTTTTCCATTTCGGGATGTGTTAATATTTTAAACTTACTTATTTTTCGCACTGCATCTACCGATGTAGTTTTCCTTTTGCTGACGGGCGTGGTTTATCTGATTTTGTGATTTTTGAGTTTTCCCATGACATCACGTAAGTAGCACGTGGTTCCTTTGTAAGTGTCTTTAAATCAGGTATTCCTTCCTTTATTTAGAGATTCCTTCGTCCTGCGTTTCTGCCCAATCAACTTTAACGAAGGTTGATAATTCTACGCCACAAAATATCTTTGATTGATATTTTTGGGGGGTCCTTCTTACTTATTGCTTAGTCCTTAGTCCTTATGTCATTTTGTCTACTTTACCTGCCCCAACCACGTAATTGCTGCCATACTGCCTGACGCCAATTTCGACGCCGAGCCCTGCCTTCAATCTTTGCTGATTGCTGCCATACTGCTTGACGCCATTTTTAATGCCAAGCCCTGCCTTCAATCTTTGCTGATAGCTGTCATACAGTTGACGGTGTCATACATCACGCTCAAGGCCGAGTCAACGCCTTGACGCCATTTTCAACGCCGAGCCCTGCCTTCAACCCTTGCTGCTTCCAGACTGCTGACCTTCATCCTCATCCATCTAAGGCCATGCCTTCAGGCCTGTCAATCGCTGGATAATGCTTCCCTAGCATTCCTACGCAGTAACGCTGAGCAGGAAGTCTTTAAGCTGCGTGGCGGAGTTGGTAAAATTTCATCATACTTATATGAACTTGGATTAATGATTTATTTATTCTATTTTGATTGATTGTGGTATTTATTTTTGTTGGTACACATATTTTGATTTATAAGTAGCCCTGTGCGTACTGTCTATTTAATCCTTTTTTCCTGCGCAGAGAATTCATGAATTTTCCCCAGGTTTAACGTCATATAATTAATGTCATATTCCTATTTTAATTTAATATAAACCCATAGAGCTACACGTTCTCTTTGTGATATTTGAGTGTTACTATCACTATTTTCAGTATCTTTTTTATCAATTTTTTTATCACTATCACACCACCATTTGTAAATAGTTGTAAGTATTTTATTGACCGCACGGAATGGAATGTTTCAGTTGACATCTAGGGTATAAAATAAATTTTGTTAAAAAATTAAAATAAACCGTTTCACTTGAAGTTGATACCAGTCCAGACTATTGCCACAGCATAAAGAAACCAGCAGTCGCACTCCGCTCGAAAATGTAAGCGAACTAATAGCATCCTTAGCCATGCCGCAGCCATGTTCTCCGGATGCGGAGCTCACTGTTTATCGAACTGTGTTCATAGGTGTATCGCCTAGTTCAGCGCCGTACTTAGTGACTATTTTGATAGCGTTTTTACAAAATTTTCTATATCGTCGTTGTTAGATGTAGAAATGCGATGTTTATTTTTGTTTAAATATTTTGTTAATGTATGAACTTCATTATTATTAAAAAATAAATATTTGTACTATGTAGGTATTTTTATTTTACAAGAGAATAATATCTAAAAAAATGTTTTTAATTCCGGCTCTAGCCAAGGCAAAAGCCGCGTGGACCGTAGCGAGTGTCAGCGGCATCCCTACTATAAGCAAATATGCCGCGCCTGCGTTAGTACACATGCACCGAACTTGCTTATTCAAGCCAATGTATTTTTATTGAAGTGCGACTGCTGGTTTCTTTATGCAGTGCTATTGCTTTGAAAAAAAAAACATAATTAAGTTTCTTGATTTACTTAATTATAAACAACATCTTTAATTATAAAATTTAAATAAACTTTAATTAAATTAAGTGGCGTCCAAAGATGAAATCAGTAACTATAAAAAGGGAGGCAAAAAAAAAATATCCATAGGGTAGAGAAATTGCCACAAACGATATACAGATTTGTCGAGGGGTTGAAGCTCATGTGTTGTATCAAAGATAATACTACTACGGGAAGATAAACTATACAATGTTAAAATTTTGATACCCTCGATGGACTTTGGCTCCCGCGAGCCGATGTCCATCGAGAGAGCGTTAAACAGCGTTGCCGCGACACATGTTCGTCGAATGTAATTCTTGCCCGTGCGTCGCCGTCGCCCTATCATCGCATATCGGTGCCCTACTATGCGTGTACCCATAACTACTTCGATGAATAGAATTTTATTGTTTTTCTTGCTTCGGTTTTATGGGGTTACTGCTTTTTGGGTTTATTTTTTAAAAATTGGTATTCCATAGTGTTTTAAAGTAAGCAAGTATACGATGTCAGGCAAGGTATGCCAATACTTTAATTGTAGAGCAAATAGGAGACGAGATAAAGTAAAGTTATTTACATTTCCCTATAAAAACTCTGAATTATGTGAACGTTGGATTATCAACTCTGGTAAGTAAAAAAAACAAACATTTTTACCACATAGGTAGATTTTAACTTTTTTTTAAATTGATAAATATAAATACATATTTATAAGAGAAACAAAACCAGATTTATATACACATACCTATAATTTTTATCTAGAAAACCTAGGTACCTACAAAAATAAAATTATCTTTAAAAGTCAACGCTTTAAATGTAGGAATTAAGGCATCCTAGAATATGTATGTACATAAGTATACCGGGTGTCTTAGGAAAGTGGTTCACCCCTATAACTTTTTTAGTTTTTAAGTAAAAAAATTAAATTTGATAAGTGGGAGTAGCGGCCAAATTGGAATTGGCTGAAGTATTCAGTTGTTTTCTGTCACTTCCGGTTTAACCGGAAATGGCCCAAACTTTATTATTTTAAATAGGACCCGCCCCCCCCAATTTTTTTGACATATTTGAAGACGGTTATTTTATAATTTAGTATTCTATCAAGCATAAGCAATATTGTTTTATTCCTTAGGAAACTCCAAACTTTTGGGCTTAACTCCAGATGTCCTGAAGACAAAACTTTTATGTGAGAAACATTTTTCCGACGATGATTACAGAACTGAGAAAAAGCACTATTTGAAATTGAACGCTGTTCCCAAAAAGTATTTTGACCAAAATGAAGATCAAAGCAATTTAAAGGTTCAAACTCCCACCAAGACCTATTCTATGAAAAAGCGCACCATTCCTTTTGAAAGTCCGATAGCTTCGAAAAAGCGCGCCTTTAATGAGGAGCTGGAACATCAAAATTCACAATTACTCGAAGAAATCATGGACCTTCCATTTGGACAAATGACTCCACGAAAAGCTAAATTAAAAAAGCGTATTTGCATGCAAAATTCAAAGCTTGTTAGGTATAAAAAAAAAATTATGAATTTAAAACAAAAAATTAAAAATAATAACAACGTAATGCTCCGAATAATGCCTTTATTGACGTTTTTGTCAAATTTTGCCAGAACATTTGTTCTAATGCAATTAAAAAGAGGACTTAAAAATACTTGGAACCTTAAAGAAAAGCAATTAGCTATATCCTTTTATTATAAATCTCCAACAGCCTATCTATTTTTACGCAAAAAAGGCGTTAAATTGCCCTCGGTTGCCACCATTCGAAGATGGATAGGTAGAAATTTGTTTAAAACGGGTCTGGATGAAGGCATAAAAAACCATTTAACAGTTAAATGTCAGACAATGACTGATAATGAAAAAAAATGCATTTTGGCATTCGATGAAATAAGTATAAAAGAACTAGTGGAATATAATAAGAAACTGGATTTAATAGAAGGCTTTGCGGACTTGGGTTCTTTAGGCAGAACTGCAAGAACATCCACTCATGCAGTTGTTTTTTCTATCCGGGGTTTATTTAAAAACTGGAAGATTCCAGTTTTCTATTATTTTTCACATGGTTCTATTAGCCAGCAACAGCTTAAAAAACTTATTATCAGCAATTTGGAAAACTTAATTGATATTGGTTTTGTACCTAGGGCCTTAGTTTGTGATCAGGGAAGTAACAACCGCGGCGCATATAAACTTCTGGAAATCACAAATGAGATACCATATTTTAAACTAAATATACCCAATAATATAATATATAAAATACCCAAATTTTTGGACTTTTCGACACTCCACATTTATTTAAAAGTATAAGAAATAATTTTTTGACAGGCGTATTTAAACAAGACGACAAAATAATTAACTTTGATGTTGTTAAAAGGACATTTGAAATCGATAAATCTTCAGGTTCTGCTAGGGCTCTTACAAAGATAACCGAAAAACACATTAATCCCAACTCTTTCGAAAAAATGTCATGCAAATTGGCACTCCAATTATTTTCTAAAACGATGGCAGCTGCTATTAAAACATGCGTTGAAAATAAACAAATTAATAATTGCAAAGAGGGATCCGACACTGCAGATTTTATTTTGACTTTAAATAATTTATTCGATGCATTAAACTCTAAAAGACTATATGACAAAAACCCTTTTAATTGTGGTCTTTGTAATAAAAATATTCATATAATCGAGATTCTGAATAAAGCAAAGGATATATTTACGGTACTAAAAAAATTAACAAAAAAATTCGATGTAAAAACACAAACTTTTAAATTTAAAGAATCTAGACCCCCCTGTTTCAATGGACTTATTCAAACCATAAATGGCATTTTAAACTTATTTGAAGAAGAAAAAAAACATAACAATACATTTATTTTAACAAACAGACTTAACCAAGATTTTCTAGAAAACTTTTTTTCGGTAGTCAGGCAGCGGGGGGGTTGGAATTTAAATCCATCTGCTAAATCTTTTAGGCTTTCATTTCGTATTCAAACCATTACCGATTTAATCAAACCGTCAGAGTCTTCAAATTGTGAAGAAGATTTAGACCAACAATTATTACTGTTGCCTTCATCTAATACGCAATGTGAAGATACTTACTTATCAGACTCAAATTTGGACCATTCAAATAGTATTAATACAGATCATAATAATTCTGACATTGCCGAATCCCCACTGCCTTCTTCAAGATCACAGAGTTTATTTAGCGATGAAGTTAATCCAATGGGTTCATTGGAAGAGTGTGCCATTACTTATTATGCCGGGTATCTTGTTAAGAGAGTTGGTGATAAGTTTAATTGTAAAAAGTGCTTGACAGCCTTTCAAAAGTCCACTGAGTTTGTTTCAGAATTGTCGGATTCCAGACAACTTTTTTTATTGAATAAAAATTTTGGCGGGAAAAATGCAATATCTTTGATAGTGTCCTCTGATGAAATTACTAAATTAGTTCAAAGCTCATTTTTAGCATTTAAGCAACATTTCGAAACTTTTAAATCCGCAGAATTCGTATGTCAAAAAATTAAAGAGAAACTATATAATAAGTTGATCTATATAATAGAAATAGAATAGAATAGAATAGAATAAATAAAGATGATCCATGTTATAAACACAAGACATTTCTAATTGAACATTTAGTTATCACAAACATTTTTAAATTTTGCAAGTGGTACAAATGTCCAAAAAAAACACACACTGAAAAACTTAAAAACTTAGAGAATAAATAAGTATCATGTGACTAAAATCTTAGATATCAATACAGTTTTGCAAATAGTTTTTGTAATTTTTTTTTGTCGTTTAAAATTAATAACTTAAGAAGAGGTCCCGACGACGACGTCCAGACACCTTTTGGGCTAGTAATTCGTATTTTCTTAGACTTTTTAGAAATGTCCACCGAGGCATCTAGTTTTGAGTATTTTCATAAAACTATTTAATATCTTTCTAAAAGCATAGAAACATAAAAACTCTAGAAACGTTTTATTAGCATTATTATTAGTTTTTAATTTTATTATTAAGTTAGTAATCTTTTTTTTTAATCATCTTTTTTTTTTTGTACAAATATTTACATTTTTGTATTAACTTATAACTTGTATTAACTTGTAACATGTTTATTTTTTATGGTTAAACTAGTGTCCTATAAAAGTGCAGTTAAGTTGTTAAATAAAAATTCAAGTAGGTTTTGCACAGGAGTATTCATCATTAAAAGGGTATATATTACATTCGTATCAACAATATTTCATTTAATCAGATAAAATAACTTACCTGCCTATAAATTTAGCCGTTAGTTTTACTTAATAAAAATTATAAAATTCATACCTCCATTAGAAAATTATATATGACACTTTTTTTGTTAAATATTTATAGGTAACTACTAAGCCTATACATTTATATTAACATTCAACAACAATTTTTATATACAAAATATTAAAATTTATGTATGTTTATACTTTTTTTTTTGTAAAATCTTTCTATCAATCCTACCTCATAAGTAAAAACCCGAGTGTTACTATTTTGTTTGATTACATTTTAAACCTAAAATTAATTATTTCGTAACTTACCTATTTGTAAGAATTGGCAACGTTGCGCACAGCTAAGTGGCTCGTTTCGCTCTCGCGGCGGATTCTGCGAGGGTTACCGTCTTATTACATTCGCAGTTAAGCGAGCATTGATATCTGCGGACCGATTCACAATGCCTCATTTAAATGAACTATCTTTTCGTAGTAGTATTATCTTTGGTTATATTCGATGGCAAACAGTAGAGATCTATATCAAGTGAGTCTCCAACATCAACAATTGACAAATCAAGATGACAAGCTGCATCATCAAAAAGTAAGAGGCACCTTCCTGGACTTTTGTACCGGGCTAAGTGCTTGAGGAATTCTTTAAAAACTTCGTTAGTCATGTAGCCTTTACTTGATTTTTCCACTAGAGTTCCTGGTGACAAATTATCATGTAATTCTGGCTTTAGCCTCTTTCCTTTAAAAATAATCATAGGAGGTATTGGTATTTCAAGAGCATTGACACATCCTGCAATTGTCACACTCTCTGCATGTTCTGACGATTGAAAGTGAACACGTTTTACCTCTTTCTTAGCTAAAACGGTTGGCTGGTGGTGAATAGTCAAGCGGCATCCTTTTTCATCCATATTATAAAGTCTTTCAGGGTGATTAATTATATCAAGATCATCATACATTTAACCTATTTTTGAAAAATGATCATCAACTATAAATTTATTAAGTTTTTGAGCCCTAGCTGGATTTATAAACGGTGCTTTTCTTTTAGAAATTACAGGATTTCTCTTTATAAAAGCCTTTAGCCAGTCTGTACCAGCAAGTTTTGAAGTTGTATTAAATTGATGAGCAATTTTATTATCTTCACAGAATCTGAATACCAATCGACGAAGGATCCGTGGAGTCACAGGTAGACCTATTTCACTAAATCTTATTATTCTTTTAACAGGATCAGCTTCTTGTTCTTCTTTTAAAATAGGATTACGACCTAGTCTTTTTATTAGGATTCCATTCTGAACATGATTTCTAATGGTTCTTCTGGGAATATTAAACCTTGCCGCAGCCCCATATGTACTCAGAGTACCGCGTTGAACAGATCGAACTGCTGATATTAAATCCTCCTCGCACCAAGGTGCCCTTTTAGGAGGCATGATGTTAAAAATCACTGAAAATAAAACAAAAATAGTTTAGAAGTTTAATAATATGTTAATAAAAACATTAATTTGTTATGAGGATAAGGCCTATAGCTTATTTTTATAAGCGTTATTACCCATCCATGACGAAATATTATGTAAACTTACTTAAATTATGTCGGGTAAATTTAATCTAATAAACTATTGAAATCCCAAAATATAAAGTCTAACCAAAATATCTGCATTATAATTAATTGATCAATCGACTTACCTGTAAGGATAGTGGATCATAATTATATGTGCAGTCTCGTCGAAATATTACAAAACACCCTGTAGTTGCAGTTTGCTGCACGGCCGGTACGACGTTAAAAGCTGAAAAAGAAAACATGCAAGCCCACCCCTCTTATCTGACACATCCATTACGCATCCCAGGCCGCGGTGACGCGGCACCTCGTCTACATCGTCACAGTTGAAAGTATCTTAAATTTGGCCACAAGGGTGGGATTTATCCAATGCTTTATTCAAAGCCAAACAAATAAATAGGGTGGGATTTTGTAATATTTCGACGAGACTGCTCATATAATTATGATCAACCATCCTTACAGGTAAGTCGATTGATCAATTAATTATATTTCGCAGTCTCGTCTCATATTACAAAACACCCTGTAGATGTTTAAAGTAAATTGTGGTCAAATTTCCGGAAATGGAATTAGAATACAAATTTCAATTGAACAGCCCTTTTATTTTAATTGAGACCAACTTTACAAATTACAGATATTTGTTTATTAATCGGGCAAATCTAATTAACTATCTTATATCCTAAATTATTCGACATAATTTAATTTAAATCTCTCTTGGCAACTTAAATTAATTGGTACAAATTAGTCAAAAAATACTAATGTTCTAATTCTACATATGTATAACAACAAATTCCTATATATTAATACCTGCCCCACTAAATACTGCCCTGGCAAAACTATCTTTGGGCGGAAGCATTTTATAAAAAGAGCCGAAAGTATTAGACTTTTCCGACCAGCCTGCTGCCTTCCGAATTACTTCGATATTAACCCCTGCTCTATCAGCCGAAGATACTGCAGCGTGTCTTATACTATAGCCTGAATATATTTCCGTATTAATGCCACTCTTTTTTAAAATTAATTTTATCCAGCGACTAATTATTTGAGAAGTGGCTGCGTGTATAGGCTTTTTAATAGTTAAAATTAAAAATTTAAGGCCTGCCGGACGAATATCTTTTGTTTTGTCAATATAGATATCCAATGTGGATGCTAGACATAATTCTGGTTTCTCCCTAAAATAAGGAATATGTAAAACTGGTTGGTGTCTACCGCTACCTGATGTTTTAAGTTTTTCATCAACAAAAATTTCTATATAACCTTCATGCCTTAGTATATTCTCTAACTTAATCTTACTAAAAGTCTGCATTCTGTGGCCCGAAATTAATGCTAGTAAAGTCACAAGTTTTAAGGTTATTTTTTCTATAGACAAGCTTTCCAACGGAAAAAATGTTTCCAAATATTCAAGCACTGGATGTGGATCCCATGTACTTGAATATCTGGCTTTTGGAGGTCTAATATTACGTAAACCTTTTTAAAATATTTTCATCATCCTTGTCTATAGATAACACTAATGCTAAGGCCGACTTATACGTATTTATTACTGAAAATGAACAACCACTTTCAAAAACTTCTTGCAGAAACGTAATAACATTATTTAACACATATTCATAAGGATTTAACTTCTTGTTGCTACAAAAATGCCACCATTTCTTGTATACACTATCATATTGCCTAAAAGTATTTTCGCTGATAGAAGCAATAAGGACTGAAACCCCGCTTTCTGGAAACAACCTTCTTACAAACACTTCCCTGATATAATTCCTGCAATTAGGATAAGCTTCCTCCACATAGGATGGGGCTGCCTGCAAAGAGAAGTTAAAAGATCTTTATCTGGACCCATATAAAGAGGCTTTACAATAAGCATTTGCCAAAAAACTGGGTACCATGGTTGCCCCGGCCAGTCCGGGACAACTAAAATTTCTTCAGATTGTTCAGTTTTAATTTTTTGAATGACTTTTCCAATTAACGAGAAAGGTGGAAAAGCATAAAACTTTAGGTCTTCCCAAGAAATTGTAAATGCATCCACAAAAACAGAGCCTATATCAGGTTTCCAACTTACAAATATTTTACATTTAGAATTTAAGTTTGTAGCAAAAAGATCTATATTCGGCTGATAAAACTCTTTACAGATTTTTTCAAAACCATACTGATATAATTCAAACTCTGTATTCAAATAACCCAATCTAGACTCTCGATCAGCAATTACATTTTCCTTCGAGTTGATATAAGAGGCAAAAATGTATAGACCTTTAGTCTCACAATAATCCCATATTTTTCTTGTGATTTCATTAAGTGACTTGTATTTAACACCACCCACACGATTAATGTATCCGATAGCAGTAGTGTTATCAATTCGCATAAGAATATTAACATTTGTCTTATTCTCTGTAAAATATTTTAAACAATTAAACGCTCCTAATAACTCTAAATAATTAATATGTTGGTTTGCTTCCTCTTCATTCCAAAGACCATTAATTATTTTCTCTTTACAAACTCCTCCCCATCCCATTTTTGAAGCATCAGAAAATATTTGAAATACATATTTCATGTTTTTTATCGAAAAACTACTCTTTCTAATATTCGATAGCCACCATTTTATTTCCAAAATTATTGGTTTTGTAATTTTTATCTTTCCTTTGTAACAACCTTTTAAATGTTTTAAAGCCAAATATTTACTTCTCTCCAAGAACTTAGTATGAGCCCATCCATACTTAACTGCTGGACATGCTGCCACTAACAAACCTAACATTTTCGAAAATATCTTAATAGAATGATATTTTTTCTTACATATCATTTTGCATATATTTTTAATTTTTGTAATTCGTTCTTCAGGTACCGTCATTTCCATTTCCAATGAATTAAAATTAAACCCTAAATATTTACACTTTTGAGATGGTACTAAAACACTTTTTTTGCTCATTTATCAAAAACCCTAATGACTTCAATAAATTTATGACTCTATTAACATGATTTTGACATTTTTCGAAACTATCGGACATTACTAAAATGTCATCAAGAAAATTTGTACAAACTATGCCTTCAGATCTTAGCTTAGCAATAGGAGGTTTCATTAACTTTGTAAATATAAATGGTGCTATACATAAACCCATTGGTAAACATGTAAATTCATACAATTGTTTTTTATATTCAAATCTCAAATATTTTCGGGACTTCTTTCCAACTTTTATTAAAAAATATGCGTCTTTAAGATCAATTTTTGCCACATAATATCCCTGACATAACAAAATTCTAGCAGTTCTATAATCTTCCAATTTAAAATGAGGAGGATTTAAAAATTTATTTAAATTGCGTAAATTTAAAATAAAGCGGCTTGTACCGTTACTTTTTTCTATCAAAAAATAATTTGATAAAAATTGATTCCCGGAATATTTACATGGAACAATAGCCCCAATATGCAACAATTCCTTTATTTTATTGTTAACTTTTTTCTTGCAAATTCTACCTTTATTAATAGATTTTGGCTTATGATGCTGTTTAGGAACATTACTAAAGATTATATTGTATCCCTTAATCCAATCAATAATGATTGGATTACAAGTAACAGTTTTCCAATTTTCTACAAATTTTGACACCCTACATGCATATTGTACCTCTATTTCCTCATTCTCTGGCTCTGATACTTCTGTATCTTGCTGGAGTTCTTGAACGTCTCCAGTCGTTTTTCCAATACTCAGCAGTCTCAGTGTTAACAGAAGGTCCTTTTGCAACCGTACCCAAGGGATCTTGAAGCAAAAACTGTTTAACACCTGAGGGCCCAGGTTCAGACTGCTCCTCAAGGTCTCTCTGGGTGTTGTGCTCCATGCCCGTCTCACCAAACGAATCTTCAGGCGAGCTATCAGCACCCTCAGAAGAGCTTTCTATGCCTAATAACAAAAGACATAAACTAAATTAGGCATATGCCTTGTGCCCAATAAAGTATTAATAAATTCTAGGCCCCCAATAAATGGCAACAATACTGTGCTTATTTTTCAACAAAAATCTTTTAATATTATTATTAAATATTTTATAATAGTATATATATAGTTAATATGTAGATTCCTGCATACAATAAGTGGCAGCCTACACTGTAATCCATTATACTTAATTGAGAAAAACCAAAGCACACAATAAGTGGCAACAGTGCAAGAGGCAAAAAAAAATTTTGCCATAAAATATACATGTATTCTAAAATAAAGTATAATCCATATCTGAGCACACAATAAGTGGCCGCACTGTTTGTAATATATTATCTTCCGTTTTTCAATCTTATAATTTTGTATATAGAACAATTAAACCTGACATGGCTGCTAATACGCCAAAATCGATAAACATATACCACCAGTTGAATCTACGATTATCTAATAGCCTTAAGTACTTACTTGAACTATCAGACGTGCTGTCTACCAACTCCTGACGTAATTTCTTCAACAACTTCTCCACTTTCTTGCTATTACGCTTCCTTTTTTCCATTTTAACACAAAAATTTTGACACGAAATCACAACACAAAACAAAACGTCTATACCGCTCCGTACGACAAACAACTGTGACGATGTAGACGAGGTGCCGCGTCACCGCGGCCTGGGATGCATAATGGATGTGTCAGATAAGAGGGGTGGGCTTGCATGTTTTCTTTTTCAGCTTTTAACGTCGTACCGGCCGTGCAGCAAACTGCAACTACAGGGTGTTTTGTAATATGAGACGAGACTGCGAAATATAATTTAAAAATACAATTATAAATACTAAAAATACTTACGTTTTTGTTCGTTGTATCCTTATAATATGACACGCGGCGACTCGTCGACACAAGTTATTGGAACTTACTGACGCTCGAAAGCGAGGAACGCAGGTAGTCCGTTCGAATATCATTTGTAAATGGACCAATAGGAGACGCGGACCCAACGCAATCGATTTGCGATTAATTTAAACCGGTTTTTTTTGAATATAGGCCTTATTACCCTGAAGGTACCTTACTTAGAAATTAATTTGTTCAAACCAGTCGCTCTGTACGTGAAAATTTCGGAAGAAATAATCTTTCCACTGTGATTCATCGAATCCTAAAAAAGTGTGAGAGTGAAATTACTCTACACGATAGGAAAACACTAGCGACGATAAATTGCACGAAATCCAGTCAATATTGCTGTGATAAGTGTTGCCAAGAATGCGAATGGGTCGGTAAATCGTCGCTCCCAAAAACTTGATTTCTCAAGGATGAGAACGTGGCGAATGTTAAGGCGGGATTGTGCTTTATACCCTTACAAGATGGTGTTGACTTAAGAACCGAAATCATTTGACCTCGTTAGTTTTGCAATTGGGCTCAAGAAAAACCTGGAAAATTATTCTACTGATTTTTTAAAGAAAAATAATCTTTTCTAATAAGGCTCTTTTTTGGGATAAACGGTGATGTGAATGAGCAAAACTGTCGTTTTTATAATGAAAATATTCCACCATGAGATTGTTGACTAGGCTTTGTATTCAGAAAAAGTCATAGTCTTGTGTGGTTTAGCGCATGGCGGCATTATCGGACTTTATTTTTTCCAATATCGGATATCACACCTCTCGTGGAAGCAATGATTTATTGAAAGAAAAGTTCCCTGCAACATTGATTTTACTTTATGCAAGAGATCGAAGAGGGCAATTTTAACCAAATGCTTGTCTTTCAAGGAGCTGCGATTTAATACCATTTGATAATTTTTTATGGGGTTTCGTCATTGGCCTATGTAAACAAACCGCAAATAACACAGAACCTAAAAACAAGCATATAGCGCTGCATTCGTGGCATTAATGAAGATTTAAGATCTAAAGTGACCAAAAATTGGGTTTATCGAATTGGCTTTTGCATTTATACTCGCAGTGGATATTTGAATAATATTTTATTTAAAACCTAAATGCTATCGAAGAAATTTTGAAATAAAACAAAAATTATGGATTAGGAAGAATTTTTGAATATTTTACGGATATTTCAAAACATATTATTCCTATTGGGAAAGCTTTTACATTAAAAGATTTCGAAAAAATTAAAAATCTTATAATGCCACGCTGTATTAAAAATATAATAAGAATAATAAAATCTGATTAATTTTTCGTATAATTTTTTTGCGGATATCTCCATCAGAGGTATTTTAAAGCAGCATTTTCCTAAGAATAAAATGGCGTATCTTTCTTCAGACCCCTTGCTTTTTGTTAAATAATCTCTTTTTACTATACATGACATTTTTGTAACGTATATTAACTTAATAAAAACTGACCAAACGCTATACGTATACGTACATTGTATTAGAACAAATTTCCCAAGAACTATCGAGAATTTCCCTTCAAGTCTGTATCTAAGTACCGAAGTTTTATTGAATTACAAAATAACCGTTGACAGCAGGTTGCATGTATTATACATATATTCCAAAGCGACCGTCACTTCTGTCTCGACAAAGTTACATCCATTTAAAGTTTATGGACCTAATATTCTCAAAAATATGCTATTAAGTTTCCCGGGTTTGGCAAACCTTTAGAAAAGAGAACCTGTAGTTAATCGAGTTTATTTTATAATAATTAATAAATAATACAAAAAAGTTTTAAAAATATAAATGCAGTTGATTATTCTTATGGTTTTTTGTACTGTCTTGCTCTTATTTTGTAGTTAAAGTTGACTAATTCAGTTTATTTATGTTTAGTTAATTAAACGGCGGTCAATGCAGGTCGGTGGAAGCTATTAAAGAAGTAAGACGAACAGAGAGTAGAACAAGAAGAATGAGACCATAAACAGATGGAACAGCAAGAACATCCAAATAAAAAAGTAGAATGATTTATAAAAGACAATTAAATCCGACCTGAACAACAATGAAGTGCGAAACAGAACAAAAAACAATTTATAAACACCACGAAAAGAGTCTTACTTGATTTAAAAGATTTTCTGAAGACTGAGAATTTGAAAGAAGCAGGGCGAACAGGACAGAAAACAATAAGTACGATATTTACAACTTAGAGAATATTTGGAGATGAAACAGAAACAACCAATAACCAAGTTTGAACTAAAAGCTCTGAGATAATGAAGAAAAGGCAAGCAATTTTAAAATATGCCTAAGAGGAAAAGCTACAGAAATAAAAACGGTACTATTTGAAGATTAAATTAATTTTAAAGTATCAGTGCGTATTTCAGAGATGAGATATGGTAAAGATTTTGAAGCAACTAGAAGGCAGACCTGGATAAGATAAACCAGAACTTCGGAGAGTGACCTCAAAGACTACCTGAAGAAGCTTGAGTAATTCTTAGCTAAGAAACCTAAGATAACATCTGATGTTGGAATTTTTATGAGGAGGGGCACTTTAAAAGTCAGTGCCCCAAGTCTTTAACAGGCCCAAGGAATTAACTTAGTCAGCTTTATGGGGCGCAAGCTGGCTGGGGCTACCAACCCCCACGTATAAGAATACGCCAGCTGCTACGTCCTAGAGAGAGCTTGCATATACCGGAAAAAAAATATGTAGTTGTAAATGTAAAATAGAACTCCCAGAACTTTATTACCGCAAATTGGACGGTGAACAATGGTTATAATAGGCATAAACTACGGACAATACTTAGAAAATTTGGGATCTGGGTTATCAGGATCAAGGGTCTTTCAAGTTTTAAAGTATAAATCTTGATTCAAGATTTTACTCGTTGATTCATCTAAAACAATTTTTGGAAAACTAACAAAAATAGTATTTCTACCTTAGAGGTTGCAACAGTTTTTGTTTAAAAAGGTTCTACTCTCTGCATACTATGCTTTGTTTTACCATGTAAAGATCCATAGAGTTATGGTGTAAAAATGGTAGGTAGGTCTTTCCGGGAGGACTGCGGAGGGCATTTATCGATCTGGGTATTTTTTCTGCGGCTGTAATTCTCTTCAAAATGTTAATTATGTGAAATGTTTCAATAACCAGGAGGTTCGCAGAAAAAATTTATTTTCAGAGCGACGTACACAATTACCAAATGCGGGACTTACGTATATTTTGACTTCGACACAAAACAGTGATATATTGTTACCAACACATCACTAAGGTTCGACTGACCAAGCAAAACCTGTTGCAGGCTAAATGAAATCATAACACCGCATGAGAAATGCTTTACACAAATATATCGTGGAGGAATTCCATGAAATGGCTTATAACGGCAGACCAGAAGACTTCCTATTAGTGACTCCAGAATCAATATAGTATAGAAATTTATTGGAAGTTCGTTTGTAATGATTTTGTTGTGATATATAATTTGGACTTAATAGTGGATGAGGATCTAAGATTTCATGAACATGTACGGAAGATTATTAAAAAATGATTTTATGCTCTTAAATTAATTTATGACAACCGACAACTGTTAATTTTTCCATTAAAAAAGATGTTGTGTGATAGCCTTGTTTTATCGCATTTTAATTATTGTGACTTTCTGTACGGGGGATAAATATAAAATTCAAAAAGTATAAAATGCATGCTGTAGGGTTTTGTATGGAATACGTAAATGTGACCATGTCTCTCATTTGATCTCTGAATGCAACTGGCTGAATATGAAAAACCGAAGAACTTGCTTACTGAAGCGAAAGCATCTCAACTTCTTAAATCCAAATTTTTACCACGCACAGCAATTCACATCGTTAATGTTAGATCACGCCATGCTTTTACTGTACCACAACATAAAACGGCCATGTTTCGAAGATCTTTTATTTTCAACGCCATCAGCATATACAATCTCATACTAGGTAATTTTAAAATTCTTAATACAAATAAATTCAAATCTTGACAGTTTTTAATAATGGACAGACAAGTGTGAACATGCAAGGAAGTCCTCGGTGATGACCTGCGATGGGCGCGGGGTGCCTTCGATGCTTTTGCTGCGACTTTGGGGGATAGATTGTCTATTGTTAACATGGGTACAGCCATGAACCGACAGAGCATTATTTTTGTTTTTTAAAAAAATAAATACACAACATATGTCAAGAACAGCGCGCACTTAAATATTTTATCTTAGGTGAACCTTAAATGGGTTAAGTGAGAATAGCAGCTGCTAGACTTCGCCCTTAAAGTTTACACACATTTTTTCTTTGTTTCCATTGTGCTTAAGTATCTTCTTTTTTTGTAACTTAAAGGTTAATAAGAGTCGTTTTTATTAATTATATTGACTTTATGTTTTAATGTGTCGTACGCTAAGTAAGTAACCTGGATCCATTTCGGTCACTCTATTGGAGTGATCAGGCAATAAGTGCATGTTTGTTGGTCCAAGGCTCTGGTGTATGGGCAATGTCAAAGAACTTTATTGTACAGCCTTGGACTATGAAAAGATACTATTCTTCTGCGGTGTAGACATATCTGCATTAATCTCATCGTAAGTTCTCTTGGGAGGATGACGGCCTTATTGATGAGATAATCGGATTTAGCTATTTCAGATTGACTCTCAGAAGTTGGTAGAATCGTAAAGCTTGCTGTCTTCTGTAAGAAATCGAATTTAGTAAGCGAGCATCTAACCCTTTTAATTTAAGTTCTTCTTCTTATTATTATTATTCAGCTTAGTAGATTCCTTTCTTAAGCTTTTGGCTTTTTCCTGCTTTTCAAAAATACCTACGAGTGGAGAGGAAAGGTTGCTTTATGCCCATAGTGCCTTTTCACGCTCGTAAGGCTATATTATATTTAAAAGTTTCTGGAGGTGTTCGGTGCCAATCATCTCATCAGTACGAGTTGTATAACATCGCGAGATTAGGTCGGAAAAAGCGGAAAAGTAATAAATTATAATAAATATAATTTATAAATTGTAGATAATTACGTCTTCTCTTAGATTACTTTTCATTCAAAAACAAATTTATTGTCTATAAACATTTTATTACGAAAATATCATCCTTAGGTGCCCTAAAAACTACAAAACTTCTCGACAACTTTTACTTCATTTCGTGCTTAAAATGGTTAGTTCTTATTCTTATTCTTATTCTTATTCTTATTGATAGCTTTGCTGCAAGGCAATTGCCAGCTCGATTTGTGTGGGGTCCCTTGTCGTCTGGCTCGGAACCATTAAGGGATCTCCCGACTTATTCTCAGACTATAAGCCTTGTTCTTTGTATCTTATATAGAAAACAAGAAGAAAAATATATTGATATTCTATGATCAATAAACGTTTTAAATAAGCTAAAATGGAGGGCATTAGTAGAACAACAAAGGCAAGAGAGGAAACATAAATATCACTAATACAACTAAGGATTCAGGAATATGCGGGAAATAAGCAGGTTGAGCTTTAAAGTTTGATTTTATTTTTACTTAGGAAATGCATGTTTGTTTCTATAGTTTCGCTATTTGACACCTTAAGTATATCATGGATGGATAATGGTGATAATTTCATTCTTTGAACAAAAATTTTATACATGTCCATGTTGTCTATAGAATTTAATGGACATTCAAATAAGATGTGATTTAAGTCATCATACCTTCCACAGTCACATAAAGGATCATCTTTGATATTTATTTTAAATAGATGTGAGTTAGTAAGACAATGACCAGTTCGCATTCTGATAATGGTGGTGATGTGTCTTCTATCTACATATTTAATATTGGCAAACCATCTTTTGTAGGGGAAGTCAAATTGAATTTTACTATAATTATAATGTTTAGTCTCAACTAAATATTTCCATTTGTTTGAAAAGTTATTTTTTATTTTATTTTTGAGTACCTTAAGAATATCATTTATGTCAATGAGCATTTTTCTGGGGACATTTAGGTTGGATCCAATCTTCGCCAAAGTATCCGCTTCTGAATTTCCCAGTATATTTTCATGACCCGGTATCCAGGCAAGCTGGATGTCAAAGCCCTTTTCATTGGTTGTACTAATTAGTTGCTTTGTTATGATAATCCAGCGATCTATCCTTGCAGATAAAAGATTACTTCTAAGTTTTGTAACTGCGCTCAATGAATCCGAAAAGATGATAGCTTTCTTTATTTGTTTTTCTATTGCAGTTTTTACCGCATCATAAATTGCAATAATTTCCGCTTTATAGATGTTGAGACAGTCTGGTAACCTTGATGAGAATTTATAATTTAAACTGGGAATGGATATTCCGAACCCTACCCTATTACCCTGTTTAGAGGCGTCGGAAAAAATAAAAGTATATCCTTTCTCTTTAAACTTGTTTGATCTTTCAATGAATTTTTGGCTTGTTGAAATGTCGCCTTTTCTTATGTTAAGGTTAATTAATTTTAGGGGTGTAGTCAATATTTTAAAGTTGCATTCGTAACATGGGAAGGTTGCTACTCTACTGATTAATTTAATATATGGTCGAAACTCCTGAAGTGCCAGAATTAAATAGGGAGTTTTATCCCGTTGCCAGAATTCCGGTCTATGTATTAGCTTCATTCTGGTATTATTTAAAAGCTGTGTGATGGGGTGATTTGTAATAGTTACGAACTTCGATATCAGTTTCATAGCTAAAAGTTTTCTTCTGTGTTCCAAGTCTATCATGGATGCCTCTGCTAATAGTGCTGCTCTGGGGGTGGATTTCATGCATCCCAAACATATTCGCAAACCCTCAAAGAATACAACATCTAACATGTTAAGTACCGTCCTGTTACAGGGTTTAATAAATGTGGATCCAAAATCTAGGTGAGATGTAACTAATGCAAAAAAGATTACTAAAAGAGTGGTTGGATCTGCACCCCACCATACTCTACATAATGCCCTTAAAACACTGAGTGATTTTTTGGCTTTGTTGACTATGTTTTCTATATGTATCTTCCATTTCAGGTTGTTCTGTATCCACATGCCCAAATATTTTACTCGGTGTTTAAAGGGGATAACAACATTGTTGATAACAATTGGTGGAGGGTTAATATTGTTCTTTCCCCTAGTAAACCACATTGCTTCGCATTTATTAATTGAAAGCACTAAGCTATTTTCGTTTAAAAATATATTTATCTTTTTAATAGCATGAGTAATTTTATCAACCATAATGGACACATTTTTTCCTTTTACCATAATGACCAAATCGTCAGCATATCCTGTCAACTCAACATCCTCCAGATCTAAAAAAAAACACTTCTCTAATATAGATGTTGAACAAGATCGTACTTAAAGGGGATCCTTGTGGTAATCCTGTTGTAGTTAATATTGGTCCCAAAAATGACCCGTCATTGCCCCTACAATATAGAAGTCTATTTTTGAGTAGATTAAAAATGGTATATGCCAGATAATTGGGAGTATTTAACATTCGCAGTTTATTATATAGTTTATAGATGTTAACATTATCATAGGCTGCTTTAATATCCAAGAAAACTGCTAAGGCCGATTCTGAAGATTGAAAGGCATTAAAAACCTAAGATGTTAAAAAAGCTATGTTGTCATAAATTCCCTTCCCCTTTCGAAATCCAGTCTGTTTATTAGTAAATTCTACTCTATGTTCTAACATCCAATCTAGGCGAGTCTTGATCATGATTTCCATGATTTTAGACCCACATGATGCTAGAGTAATTGGCCTATAATTTTCGGGTCATTTAGGGTTTTTATTAGGTTTAAGGAAGAAAATGATGTGAAATTGTTTCCATAAATCTGGTAAAGGTTCTCCCTGTAAAATTTTATTGTATATGTTAAGGAGGATTTGTTTAGCTTTAAAAGATAACTTAGAAAACATTTCATATAAAAGGTTATCCATGCCTGGTGCAGACGATTTTTTATTTTTCAATGCATAATGTAATTCGGTTAGGGTAAAGAAGGAAATGGTTTCCTTTTGATTTGGGGGCATTAATTGAAAATTGGGGTCAATATTTATAACCGACATATTTCTGAGAATAGATTTTTTGAGATTATCTGGAATATTCATTTTGAATTTATTTGTTTTATAGTTATTATTGAAATTTCTTATTTTATTCCAGACATATTTAATTTTCGAGGTTCTATTTAGGGTTCCACAGAATGTTTTAAATTTTTCTCTTTTTTTGATTTTTAGTTTTTTCCTAGTTAGAGCTTTTATGATTTTTTTTGCCTTAATATAGTTTTCAATTGTTGGAAGTTGGTTAAATGTCAAAATTGCGTTTTTCCTTTCTTCAACCCAGCATGAACATTCCCTATGCCACCAGGAGTTCCCTCTCCTAATGATTGAGCCAATTTGCTTCACTGGAATGACCTGGTCTGCTACTACATTGATGATGCCAATTAATTCATCATATTTTAGATTATAGCTTGAATTACTTATAGATAACACAATTTTGTCATGGTATGCATCCCAGTCGGCTTTATGAAAATTCCTAGCATTAAATGAATTTACAATATAATTGTGAGTAAAATTGTTATTGTCATTATTGACTATAAGGCAGGTAGGGAAATGATCACTATTACCACAATCCATGGTGGTATACCAATTGGCCTGTAACGCTAAATTTGCACTGATCATTGTTAAATCAACAGCACTTGATAAATCTTCTGCTAATTGAAAACGAGTCCTAGAACCATCATTCATGATCACTAGTTCATTCTCGAATACAAAATCATTTATTATGTTTCCACCTTTATTGGGAGTACAGTTATCCCATAAGGGGTGATGAGAATTTAAATCTCCCATGATGATGGTATTTTTTGGATTATTATATATGGGTTTTTTCAAAATGTCTAAATTTAAGTTGATATGTGAGTTACAATATATATTAGTCAACTGGACATTACTTATTTCCACTATGATATATTGAATATAATCTGATGAATAGGTTTCAATAGTTTTAAAAATTATATTTTTCTTAATGCAAGTTGCTACACCTCCATAGCCATCATGTCTATCCTGTCTTATTATGTTATATGATTTTAAATTGAAATGATGTTCTGATTTTAGCCAGGTTTCATTTAAGAGCAGAATGTCAGGATTCTCTTTAAAAATTAAATTCAGTAAATTTTCCCTATTGGACTTAATACTTCTCAAGTTCCATTGAATGATTTTTAAGGTAGAGTTGATGAGGTGTTTGTTTGAATTTTTTATTATCATTATTTAATAATTCGAATCTGAGTGTGAGTCGGAGCCTAAGTCCATGTGATTTTCATAATTTGGATTAAAAAGAATGTCTTTAATAGTTTTTTTATTTTTTTCTGACATGTTTAAAATAGTATGTATGATGTTTTCAATATTTTCAGGGTATGTAGAAGTATGCGATTCAAATTTACTTTGATTGTGAAGTGCACTAGTGCTAGGCATTGGTGAGTTTGTCATAGCTTGTGTATAAGCTGTCATATTTTGTTTTTATGATTTATCCTCTTTTTGGGGTCTTGAGTTGGGAAAAATCAGATTTTCTTCATGAGTTTTTTTGTCATATCCTTTATGCATTATTCTCTTTTTTTTAGAATTTTCAGTTAATACTTGTTGGAAAGAACGTTTAATTGGGTCCGATTTGTAATGTTCAGTTCGTCTTTGTGAGGGGGTTATCAAATTATCTTGGGAATAACCTTTATTTTTATTGTTATTTTTTATATTGGGAAAGTCATTTGGACGATAGATAAATTCATCTCTCGGAATGTATGTTTTTTTAATATTTTCACTTGCGTCATAGAAAGTTATATTCTCATATGCCATTAACTCTTTAATATTTTTTTGTCGCATATACTCCGGGCATTTTTTATCTGTTGATTTATGATTGTCTTTACAATATAAACATTGTGTATTGCAAGTAGAATGTTCTTCTTCACTATTTTCATTTGTTTCTTTCGCACAATTAAAGCATCTTTCTTTACCCTTGCAATTATTGCGGGTATGTCCAAAACGCAGACATCGAAAACATTTTGTAACTGGTGAAATATAAATGGAAATTGGTCTTTCTAGTCGATAAAAGGTTATTGATTTAGGTAAATACACACCCTTAAATGTAAAAAGTACAGTTCCTGTGGGTTCATAATTTGTTTTGCCATTTTTAATAATTTTACGATTGAGCCTCTTGGCGTCTAATATTTCCACATGACTATTGGTTTTACAACATTTTAGTAGTTCATCCTCACCTATTTCGAGGTCAATTTGCCTTACTAACCCTTTACATGATACAAAGTTAAAAGGTATGAATATTTTATAGCCTTTGTCTAATAGAGTTTTATTTTTCATAAAGTTGTTGGCTGCTTGAAAATTTATAAATTCAACTGAAATCCTATTCAGACCTTTGTTTTTAATACTTTTTAAATCAGTAAGATTTAAGTTAAATATGTCCCTAGCAATCTTAATATTATTGTATCTGCCAACATTGAAACCTAGTTTTTCAGTAGATTCTAAATAAACTATAAATGGTCCAAGATCCTGTTTTGAAAAAAAGACCGGTTTTTTGTCAGAAATGCTGAAATTATTTACATTGCTAGTCTGATTATCTGTAGGTATGAGCAGCGTATTTTGGGGGAGGCCGCCCCCCCCATTTTCTTTCATTGTTTTAAAGCAGAGAAACTATTAATACAAGCATGCACTAAACTATATATAAAAATGAGAAATGTAAAAAATGAGAGTTGAAGCAAAAATTCGTTTAACAAAAGATTTGCACTTCGAAGTAAGCTCAACTCACCTTTTTGAGATGCCAACACTACACTAAAGATTAGTAGGAAAAACCAAGACACAGCCTCCACGAAAGCCAATCGTCGAATGGTTAGTTCTTTTTTCTTATTTCTTTTAACCTAACCTTGTCTACACGTCATAATCACTTTGCCAACTTGAATTGTCATTTGTTCTTACATATGTTTAGCCACTGTTAAGCCCACCTTATGCTTATTAGGCTTCATTTACACTAAAGTCGCTTAGACTCACTGTTTCCGCGCACTTCCTTAACCTAAAGAACAACTAGCTACATAAGATTTGATTGAGAAACACGTATCGAGAGTAAAAATAAGAGAGAAAGAGAATAAAGCTTTGTTTTATTCTCGAAACGTGGTTCGCAATAAGTCAAGATTAGAACTGAGTTTATTTCAGGAAGATGCCAACTTCATGCGAAACACGTGTCGAGAATAAAATAAAGGGTTTTGGTTAGTATTAAACCTTTTTTGGCATTTAAAATATTTTAGTTTTCGTTTCGTATTTAACCCTCAGCTACTATCGAGCAATTGTAATTACACTGGTACTATCGACGGGTCCGCAGGACCCACTACATGAAAAAAATAAAAAAATGCAAAAAATCTTAATTTTTATTACCGAAAATAGTAAAACAAACCTACTAGCATAAAAAAATAACAAACTTATCTAAACATACTTATCTAAACATTTAGGACAAATTTTTTTGCAACACTGATTACAAATTGGTGTTTTGCAAACATCACAATTAATGGCTGTCTTTCTGTCCTTTTTGGCGGGACAAATGCTACATCTTTTCCGTTTGCTCTTGATTGTAGGTTCTGTGACTACCTCTTCAATTGGAATTTCGATGTGCAAAATATCAGCTATAAGATTGCGGATTTTCAAGGGCACCTTAGGGCTGTCCATTCTAGAACGCAAATGTTCGTCAATTAACAGCATTCCA